>NW_028157787.1:0-97857 GCF_964263955.1 Coregonus lavaretus
ACATTGTGTTGCCAGGGTAGATTTCCCCTCCTGTGCCTATGTATTATTGGATTCCGTTACAGTGTATTTGCCAGGGATGTTAGTTTGCCCTGTGCCTGTTTCGTTGATCGCTATTGGAGCGCATTTGTGTGTCAACGTAGGAATAAACTCTGTATTCGGTGATTACCCTCCTGCGCCTGACTCCTTCCACCACACTCATCACAGTCATTCTAGTTATGTGAGAGATACAGGCGTGCTTCTCACACAGCCACCGTCACGCGTCGGCCACGCGTTTGGCTCCAACATATACTATGCCCACATACTCTAGTGTAGCTGTGGGGCTTACAAGTCTGAATTTCTTACAGCCTCATTTTCAAGACATCAATGTACAGCAACATTTTTAGGTGTCACTGCAGAACACCCTCCATATGCATATGAACACATACTCAGAGGTGGGGCTTACAAGACTCACATTTCATATACTCAGAGGTGGGGCTTACAAGACTCACATTTCATATACTCAGAGGTGGGGCTTACAATACTCACATTTCATATACTCAGAGGTGGGGCTTACAAGACTCACATTTCATATACTCAGAGGTGGGGCTTACAAGACTCACATTTCATATACTCAGAGGTGGGGCTTACAAGACTCACATTTCATATACTCAGAGGTGGGGCTTACAATACTCACATTTCATATACTCAGAGGTGGGGCTTACAAGACTCACATTTCATATACTCAGAGGTGGGGCTTACAAGACTCACATTTCATATACTCAGAGGTGGGGCTTACAAGACTCAAATTTCATATACTTTAAGACATCACTGTAGGACAAACATATCACAATCATTTGATTTGATATCAGAATATACTTCAAATAAAATAAATCAATGTATGCTACAGCAGAACACATATTATAGTATATAGGCCTCCTGCCTATCTGATAATATGAAGCGCATATTCAGATGAACTTCACAGTACAGAACAAGTTTGTAAAGTTTTCCAGAACCTTCCACAACACGGCCATTTCCTGGTGCGTCTTCTCCTCCCTATCTCTTGTTTTGCTCCTGGTGTCTGTGACACATCTGGGTCCTTTAGCAATCCATGACCTCACATAGGGGACTGGGTTGAATTTGGTCAGGGGTGGGCCAACAAGGTTCAGAAAGAGTAGCCCTGATATGGTGGAGGTATTCAGAGAGGCGCGGGTTGAGGTGCAAATCAGATTCATTTGAGAAAATCCCTGCTGGCCTTCTGCACTGGAGATGGGGATGGTGCTGACCACCATCAACATCTCTTTATTCCATCTGGAGATGGGGATGGTGCTGACCTCCATCAACATCTCTTTAAGTCCATCTGGAGATGGGGATGGTGCTGACCTCCATCAACATCTCTTTAAGTCCATCTGGAGATGGGGATGGTGCTGACCTCCATCAACATCTCTTTAAGTCCATCTGGAGATGGGGATGGTGCTGACCTCCATCAACATCTCTTTAAGTCCATCTGGAGATGGGGATGGTGCTGACCTCCATCAACATCTCTTTAAGTCCATCTGGAGATGGGGATGGTGCTGACCTCCATCAACATCTCTATAAGTCCATCTGGAGATGGGGATGGTGCTGACCTCCATCAACATCTCTTTAAGTCCATCTGGAGATGGGGATGGTGCTGACCTCCATCAACATCTCTTTAAGTCCATCTGGAGATGGGGATGGTGCTGACCTCCATCAACATCTCTTTAAGTCCATCTGGAGATGGGGATGGTGCTGACCTCCATCAACATCTCTTTAAGTCCATCTGGAGATGGGGATGGTGCTGACCTCCATCAACATCTCTTTAAGTCCATCTGGAGATGGGGATGGTGCTGACCTCCATCAACATCTCTTTAAGTCCATCTGGAGATGGGGATGGTGCTGACCTCCATCAACATCTCTTTAAGTCCATCTGGAGATGGGGATGGTGCTGACCTCCATCAACATCTCTTTAAGTCCATCTGGAGATGGGGATGGTGCTGACCTCCATCAACATCTCTTTAAGTCCATCTGGAAAGTCTCCTTTATCATTACCATCAGTGTCCCTGTACTGCCTGTAGGCCCGTATGACCGTACGTGGACTGCCAATGCCAAACCTCTGGCAGAGAGATTCTATCACTGTTTCTCCATACAGTGCTCCTGCATCCTCTGGCCAGTATTGAGCATAAAGCACCTTCAGCTCCTCTATGAACTGGCTGTATCCTGTATTGTCCACTGGTGACTGCCCTGTGTGCAGTAATAACACCCTCACTTCCCTGGTGACTGCCCTGTGTGCAGTAATTACACCTTCGCTTCCCTGGTGACTGCCCTGTGTGCAGTAATAACACCATCACTTCCCTGGTGACTGCCCTGTGTGCAGTAATAACACCCTCACTTCCCTGGTGACTGCCCTGTGTGCAGTAATAACACCCTCACTTCCCTGGTGACTGCCCTGTGTGCAGTAATAACACCCTCACTTCCCTGGTGACTGCCCTGTGGGCAGTAATAACACCCTCACTTCCCTGGTGACTGCCATGTGTGCAGTAATAACACCCTCACTTCCCTGGTGACTGCCCTGTGGGCAGTAATAACACCCTCACTTCCCTGGTGACTGCCATGTGTGCAGTAATAACACCCTCACTTCCCTGGTGACTGCCCTGTGTGTCTCTCTTTTGGAGCTCGAGTGACAATTCAGATAGTTGTTGAAGTGCATGACACATAAGACCTAGATTGTTACCAAACGCATGCGAGGATATCCCCATGGCAAGGCCACTATAGCTGTGATGGTCACACCGTCGTGGGAGGCATCCTCAGCTGCTGTGGTGAAGTTGTAGTGTCGAGTCAATGTTGCTAATTATTGCTCTGAAACAAAGGAGTCCGCTTAAACTGAGCTTTGATCATACGTTATATTTATATCACAAGATTTCAGCATAAGTTTACAGATGTATATAGCATCCGGAGAACAGAGTCCCAAAATAATAAGTCTGTTCTGATCTTCTTTGTTCAAACCCAGTACTTATAATCTTTCCCAAAATATGGGGGGTTCCCCATACTGACCAATCCCCTGTCTACAACACACAGACTCCCTCTGTTCTATGGGGTGTCCCTCTAAAACGGCTCCCTCTGAAACTGAATAAACATCCTCTCAGGTTCCACTTGAAAACATTAGCAAAGTCATAATTCATCATACACTACAAAGTGATTGTGAAGAGCCGGGTAATTTCTCATTTTTTGGGCCATTGTTTGGGCATGTTCAAAACCCTTTATTCTGAGGGCTCTTTGTTGCTTTTTTACCTCTGAGGCAGAACATGTTACTGTACATTCCACCCACTCCTTTGCTAGTTTCAACCCTCCAGTCTTTTCCGGGCCCAAGCTCCCTACCTTTTTGCATGTTGTACAGGCCAGCTTTGAATTTTGCTTGACAAGCCAGAGGTTATAAGTTTGCTTGGTCGTGAACTGAGCCTCCGTCCAAATTGCACCTGCTCCGGGCACTGTCCCCCCCGTGCACTTCGTCGGTGGATGGACATATGTAGAAATAAGAGAGCAGGTCTGAAATCAATTGGGAAGGATTAGGATGATTGCACAGAAGGATCTCCGCACTTTTACATGATGGTTTTTCTAGGAGGTGGGAGAAATAACCAGGAGGCAACTTGATTTAACTCTGATCGCTTTTTTAAATGTTTACAGTGCAAACAGTGAACAAATTATATAAATAATGCCGCGTGAGGTACCGGAGCCGGGCAAATAGGTGCTGGAACAAATTAGGTCAAATCTGAGAGGTGCCAGATCCGGCTCAAATTAAGCACTGGAACCCAGATCTGGAGTGTATGACGTTGGTGTATTGGTACTGAATATACCAGAGATGGAGACAAGACTGATTGGAACAGAACCAGTGAGACCCAGACCAAGACTCAACCACTAGAGACCTCTAGACCCATGTGTCCAACCTGTAAGGAGACCTAGACCAGTTTAAATGTGTCCAACCTGTAAGGAGACCTAGACCAGTTTAAATGTGTCTTACCTGTAAGGAGACCTAGACCAGTTTAAATGTGGACAAATGAGCCCCAGAGTGTGAACATTAATGCTAGTGTGATGATGATGCTGTCAGTACAGCATAGTTTGTCACTATAGAGCCGAGTCAAGCCAAGCAGGGCCAAACTGGGCTGGCTAACACTACAGAGCTGAGTCAAGCAGGGCCAAACTGGGCTGGCTAACACTACAGAGCTGAGTCAAGCAGGGCCAAACTGGGGTGGCTAACACTACAGAGCTGAGTCAAGCAGGGCCAAACTGGGCTGGCTAACACTACAGAGCTGAGCCAAGCAGGGTCAAACTGGGCTGGCTAACACTACAGAGCTGAGTCAAGCAGGGCCAAACTGGGCTGGCTAACGCTACAGAGCTGAGTCAAGCAGGGCCAAACTGGGCTGGCTAACACTACAGAGCTGAGTCAAGCAGGGCCAAACTGGGCTGGCTAACGCTACAGAGCTGAGTCAAGCAGGGCCAAACTGGGCTGGCTAACACTACAGAGCTGAGTCAAGCAGGGCCAAACTGGGCTGGCTAAAGCTACAGAGCTGAGTCAAGCAGGGCCAAACTGGGCTGGCTAACGCTACAGAGCTGAGTCAAGCCAAGCAGGGCCAAACTGGGCTGGCTAACACTACAGAGCTGAGTCAAGCAGGGCCAAACTGGGCTGGCTAACACTACAGAGCTGAGTCAAGCAGGGCCAAACTGGGCTGGCTAACGCTACAGAGCTGAGTCAAGCAGTGCCAAACTGGGCTGGCTAACACTACAGAGCTGAGTCAAGCAGGGCCAAACTGGGCTGGATAACGCTACAGAGCTGAGTCAAGCAGGGCCAAACTGGGCTGGCTAACACTACAGAGCTGAGTCAAGCAGGGCCAAACTGGGCTGGCTAAAGCTACAGAGCTGAGTCAAGCAGGGCCAAACTGGGCTGGCTAACGCTACAGAGCTGAGTCAAGCAGGGCCAAACTGGGCTGGCTAACGCTACAGAGCTGAGTCAAGCAGGGCCAAACTGGGCTGGCTAACACTACAGAGCTGAGTCAAGCCAAGCAGGGCCAAACTGGGCTGGCTAACACTACAGAGCTGAGTCAAGCAGGGCCAAACTGGGCTGGCTAACGGTACAGAGCTGAGTCAAGCAGGGCCAAACTGGGCTGGCTAACACTACAGAGCTGAATCAAGCAGGGCCAAACTGTGCTGGCTAAAGCTA
Source organism: Coregonus lavaretus (assembly GCF_964263955.1). Taxonomy (NCBI): domain Eukaryota; kingdom Metazoa; phylum Chordata; class Actinopteri; order Salmoniformes; family Salmonidae; genus Coregonus; species Coregonus lavaretus. The sequence goes on from NW_028157787.1 coordinate 5,210, forward strand.
CAGAGATGAGTCAAGCCAAGCAGGGCTAAACTGGGCTGGCTAACGCTACAGAGCTGAATCAAGCAGGGCCAAACTGGGCTGGCTAACACTACAGAGCTGAGTCAAGCCAAGCAGGGCCAAACTGGGCTGGCTAACACTACAGAGCTGAGTCAAGCCAAGCAGGGCCAAACTGGGCTGGCTAACGCTACAGAGCTGAGTCAAGCAGTGCCAAACTGGGCTGGCTAACACTACAGAGCTGAGTCAAGCAGGGCCAAACTGGGCTGGCTAACACTACAGAGCTGAGACAAGCAGGGCCAAACTGGGCTGGCTAACACTATAGAGCTGAGTCAAGCAGGGCCAAACTGGGCTGGCTAACACTACAGAGCTGAGTCAAGCAGGGCCAAATTGGGCTGGCTAACACTACAGAGCTGAGTCAAGCCAAGCAGGACCAAACTGGGCTGGCTAACGCTACAGAGCTGAGTCAAGCAGGGCCAAACTGGGCTGGCTAACGCTACAGAGCTGAGTCAAGCCAAGCAGGGCCAAACTGGGCTGGCTAACACTACAGAGCTGAGTCAAGCAGGGCCAAACTGGGCTGGCTAACGCTACAGAGCTGAGTCAAGCAGGGCCAAACTGGGCTGGCTAACGCTACAGAGCTGAGTCAAGCCAAGCAGGGCCAAACTGGGCTGGCTAACACTACAGAGCTGAGTCAAGCAGGGCCAAACTGGGCTGGCTAACACTACAGAGCTGAGTCAAGCAGGGCCAAACTGGGCTGGCTAACGCTACAGAGCTGAGTCAAGCAGGGCCAAACTGGGCTGGCTAACACTACAGAGCTGAGTCAAGCAGGGCCAAACTGGGCTGGCTAACACTACAGAGCTGAGTCAAGCAGGGCCAAACTGGGCTGGCTAACACTACAGAGCTGAGTCAAGCAGGGCCAAACTGGGCTGGCTAAGGCTACAGAGCGGAGTCAAGCCAAGCAGGGCCAAACTGGGCTGGCTAACACTACAGAGCTGAGTCAAGCAGGGCCAAACTGGGCTTGCTAACACTACAGAGCTGAGTCAAGCAGAGCAGGGCCAAACTGGGCTGGCTAACGCTACAGAGCTGAGTCAAGCAGGGCCAAACTGGGCTGGCTAACGCTACAGAGCTGAGTCAAGCAGGGCCAAACTGGGCTGGCTAACACTACAGAGCTGAGTCATGCAGGGCCAAACTGGGCTGGCTAACGCTACAGAGCTGAGTCAAGCCAAGCAGGGCCAAACTGGGCTGGCTAACGCTACAGAACTGAGTAGAGCAGGGCCAAACTGGGCTGGCTAACACTACAGAGCTGAGTCAAGCAGGGCCAAACTGGGCTTGCTAACACTACAGAGCTGAGTCAAGCAGAGCAGGGCCAAACTGGGCTGGCTAACGCTACAGAGCTGAGTCAAGCAGGGCCAAACTGGGCTGGCTAACGCTACAGAGCTGAGTCAAGCAGGGCCAAACTGGGCTGGCTAACACTACAGAGCTGAGTCATGCAGGGCCAAACTGGGCTGGCTAACGCTACAGAGCTGAGTCAAGCCAAGCAGGGCCAAACTGGGCTGGCAAACGCTACAGAACTGAGTAGAGCAGGGCCAAACTGGGCTGGCTAACACTACAGAGCTGAGTCAAGCAGGGCCAAACTGGGCTGGCTAACGCTACAGAGCTGAGTCAAGCAGGGCCAAACTGGGCTGGCTAACACTACAGAGCTGAGTCAAGCAGGGCCAAACTGGGCTGGCTAACGCTACAGAGCTGAGTCAAGCAGGGCCAAACTGGGCTAACTAACGCTACAGAGCTGAGTCAAGCCAAGCAGGGCCAAACTGGGCTGGCTAACACTACAGAGCTGAGTCAAGCAGGGCCAAACTGGGCTGGCTAACACTACAGAGCTGAGTCAAGCAGGGCCAAACTGGGCTGGCTAACGCTACAGAGCTGAGTCAAGCAGGGCCAAACTGGGCTGGATAACGCTACAGAGCTGAGTCAAGCAGGGCCAAACTGGGCTGGCTAACACTACAGAGCTGAGTCAAGCAGGGCCAAACTGGGCTGGCTAACACTACAGAGCTGAGTCAAGCAGGGCCAAACTGGGCTGGCTAAGGCTACAGAGCTGAGTCAAGCCAAGCAGGGCCAAACTGGGCTGGCTAACACTACAGAGCTGAGTCAAGCAGGGCCAAACTGGGCTGGCTAACACAACAGAGCTGAGTCAAGCAGGGCCAAACTGGGCTGGCTAACGGTACAGAGTTGAGTCAAGCCAAGCAGGGCCAAATTGGGCTGGCTAACACTACAGAGCTGAGTCAAGCAGGGCCAAACTGGGCTGGCTAACAGTACAGAGCTGAGTCAAGCCAAGCAGGGCCAAACTGGGCTGGCTAACACTACAGAGCTGAGTCAAGCAGGGCCAAACTGGGCTGGCTAACGCTACAGAGCTGAGTCAAGCAGGGCCAAACTGGGCTGGCTAATGCTACAGAGCTGAGTCAAGCCAAGCAGGGCCAAACTGGGCTGGCTAACACTACAGAGTTGAGTCAAGCAGGGCCAAACTGGGCTGGCTAACACTACAGAGCTGAGTCAAGCAGGGCCAAACTGGGCTGGCTAACGCTACAGAGCTGAGTCAAGCAGGGCCAAACTGGGCTGGCTAACACTACAGAGCTGAGTCAAGCAGGGCCAAACTGGGCTGGCTAACACTACAGAGCTGAGTCAAGCAGGGCCAAACTGGGCTGGCTAACACTACAGAGCTGAGTCAAGCAGGGCCAAACTGGGCTGGCTAAGGCTACAGAGCTGAGTCAAGCCAAGCAGGGCCAAACTGCGCTGGCTAACACTACAGAGCTGAGTCAAGCAGGGCCAAACTGGGCTGGCTAACACTACAGAGCTGAGTCAAGCAGGGCCAAACTGGGCTGGCTAACGCTACAGAGCTGAGTCAAGCAGGGCCAAACTGGGCTGGCTAACACTACAGAGCTGAGTCAAGCAGGGCCAAACTGGGCTGGCTAACACTACAGAGCTGAGTCAAGCAGGGCCAAACTGGGCTGGCTAACACTACAGAGCTGAGTCAAGCAGGGCCAAACTGGGCTGGCTAAGGCTACAGAGCTGAGTCAAGCCAAGCAGGGCCAAACTGCGCTGGCTAACACTACAGAGCTGAGTCAAGCAGGGCCAAACTGGGCTGGCTAACACTACAGAGCTGAGTCAAGCAGGGCCAAACTGGGCTGGCTAACACTACAGAGTTGAGTCAAGCAGGGCCAAACTGGGCTGGCTAACACTACAGAGCTGAGTCAAGCAGGGCCAAACTGGGCTGGCTAACACTACAGAGCTGAGTCAAGCCAAGCAGGGCCAAACTGGGCTGGCTAACACTACAGAGCTGAGTCAAGCAGGGCCAAACTGGGCTGGCTAACACAACAGAGCTGAGTCAAGCAGGGCCAATCTGGGCTGGCTAACGGTACAGAGTTGAGTCAAGCCAAGCAGGGCCAAACTGGGCTGGCTAACACTACAGAGCTGAGTCAAGCAGGGCCAAACTGGGCTGGCTAACACTACAGAGCTGAGTCAAGCCAAGCAGGGCCAAACTGGGCTGGCTAACACTACAGAGCTGAGTCAAGCAGGGCCAAACTGGGCTGGCTAACGCTACAGAGCTGAGTCAAGCAGGGCCAAACTGGGCTGGCTAATGCTACAGAGCTGAGTCAAGCCAAGCAGGGCCAAACTGGGCAGGCTAACACTACAGAGTTGAGTCAAGCAGGGCCAAACTGGGCTGGCTAACACTACAGAGCTGAGTCAAGCAGGGCCAAACTGGGCTGGCTAACGCTACAGAGCTGAGTCAAGCAGGGCCAAACTGGGCTGGCTAACACTACAGAGCTGAGTCAAGCAGGGCCAAACTGGGCTGGCTAACACTACAGAGCTGAGTCAAGCAGGGCCAAACTGGGCTGGCTAACACTACAGAGCTGAGTCAAGCAGGGCCAAACTGGGCTGGCTAAGGCTACAGAGCTGAGTCAAGCCAAGCAGGGCCAAACTGCGCTGGCTAACACTACAGAGCTGAGTCAAGCAGGGCCAAACTGGGCTGGCTAACACTACAGAGCTGAGTCAAGCAGGGCCAAACTGGGCTGGCTAACGGTACAGAGTTGAGTCAAGCCAAGCAGGGCCAAACTGGGCTGGCTAACACTACAGAGCTGAGTCAAGCAGGGCCAAATTGGGCTGGCTAACACTACAGAGCTGAGTCAAGCAGGGCCAAACTGGGCTGGCTAACGCTACAGAGCTGAGTCAAGCCAAGCAGGGCCAAACTGGGCTGGCTAACACTACAGAGCTGAGTCAAGCAGGGCCAAACTGGGCTGGCTAACACTACAGAGCTGAGTCAAGCAGAGCAGGGCCAAACTGGGCTGGCTAACGCTACAGAGCTGAGTCAAGCAGGGCCAAACTGGGCTGGCTAACGCTACAGAGCTGAGTCAAGCAGGGCCAAACTGGGCTGGCTAACACTACAGAGCTGAGTCATGCAGGGCCAAACTGGGCTGGCTAACGCTACAGAGCTGAGTCAAGCCAAGCAGGGCCAAACTGGGCTGGCTAACGCTACAGAACTGAGTCGAGCAGGGCCAAACTGGGCTGGCTAACACTACAGAGCTGAGTCAAGCAGGGCCAAACTGGGCTGGCTAACGCTAAAGAGCTGAGTCAAGCCAAGCAGGGCCAAACTGGGCTGGCTAACGCTACAGAGCTGAGTCAAGCCAAGCAGGGTCAAACTGGGCTGGCTAACGCTACAGAGCTGAGTCAAGCAGGGCCAAACTGGGCTGGCTAACACTACAGAGCTGAGTCAAGCCAAGCAGGGCCAAACTGGGCTGGCTAACACTACAGAGCTGAGTCAAGCAGGGCCAAACTGGGCTGGCTAACACTACAGAGCTGAGTCAAGCAGGGCCAAACTCGGCTGGCTAACGCTACAGAGCTGAGTCAAGCAGGGCCAAACTGGGCTGGCTAACACTACAGAGCTGAGTCAAGCAGGGCCAAACTGGGCTGGCTAACGCTACAGAGCTGAGTCAAGCTAAGCAGGGCCAAACTGGGCTGGCTAACGCTACAGAGCTGAGTCGAGCAGGGCCAAACTGGGCTGGCTAACACTCCAGAGCTGAGTCAAGCAGGGCCAAACTGGGCTGGCTAACGCTACAGAGCTGAGTCAAGCCAAGCAGGGCCAAACTGGGCTGGCTAACGGTACAGAGCTGAGTCGAGCAGGGCCAAACTGGGCTGGCTAACACTCCAGAGCTGAGTCAAGCAGGGCCAAACTGGGCTGGCTAACGCTACAGAGCTGAGTCAAGCCAAGCAGGGCCAAACTGGGCTGGCTAACGGTACAGAGCTGAGTCAAGCAGGGCCAAAGTGGGCTGGCTAACACTACAGAGCTAAGTCAAGCCAAGTTCTGGAACCATCATTGAAAGGACAATGTGTAAAGAAAATATCCCAGCCAGTCCAGTCCAGTTGTGGTCAGCTCTGTTGTGTGAATCTTGTTTCTCCATACCTCTAAATGCCATCTTTCTAGATGGTGCCATTTTCAAATAAAATGTAATTACATTTGTCACATGCGCCGAATACAACAGGTGTAGACCTTACCGTTAAATGCTTACTTACAAACCCTTAACCAACAATGCTGTTCAAGAAATAGAGTTAAGAAAATATTTACAAAATAAACTAAATTTAAAAAACAAATCAAATCAAAAAGTAACACAATAAAATGACATAACAATAATGAGGCTATATACAGGGGGTCATTCTTGAGGTGGAGTAGCTCTGCCAGTCAATGTGTGGAGGTACAGGTTAGTTGAGGTCATTTGTAAAGTGACTATGCATAGATAAACAGCAAGTAGCAGCAGTGTAAAATCAAAAAGGGGGTGGGGGGGGGGGGGGGGTCAATGTAAATAGTCCGGGTGGCCATTTCATTAATTCTTCCCCCATTCGTTTGGGATTGAGAGCTGCAGTCACCTTGATTTAAGACGACTTTTGAGAAGTGTTCCACAGGCAGTAAATCTATTGTAGAATAAATGGAACCTGGATCCATTTCATTCTATTAACATGGCTTGTGTGTGTTATAGCAGTGATGGGGTTAAACTGATATTAAAATGACAACTCCATAGGTGGGTACCAGGTCAGGGGAGTTCATCTCTGCTCCCAGCATCCCTGGGACAGTACTGATCAACATAGCTGACCTGATGCAGAGGTGGACCAGTGATGTTTTCCTCTCAGTGGTGAGACTTGTCCTTCCATTTGATACACTGTTACCTCATAAGATCATACAAGATGTTACAGGCTTATTGCATCTGGAAACAGACCTGTGTTCAAATACTATTTAAAATAATTTTGATTGAGTTTTCCTGTTCCAACGGAACAAATAGAAAAGTCCTAAAAGTATAAGCTAACCCCGCCCACCTGGAAGATTAAAGGAAATGCTCAAAGTATTTGTAATATTTAAAATAGTATTTGAATCCAGGGTCGTATTCATTAGGGAACACTGTAGCAAAACATTTTGCAACAGAAAACGTAAACAAACTTTTATTTTCAGTTAGTCCATCCCTGTTTCATTTAATTTTCTTCAGTTTGGTGCCTAGTGAATAAGACTCAGGTCTCTATGGAAACATCAATGTAAATTCACCTTAGGTTTTTACTCCTCACTTTCCCTTTCAGGTCTATAGGGTTTTGCTGCCCCCTGCTAGAGACTGGAGCACAAGGCAGTCCCTGGCTTTCTTTGGGCAGCTGGAGGATGAGGCCCTCCTCACCTGTTGTGACGGGTCCAACAAATATCCCCTGGTGAAGGCAGGGTCCTATCTCATCCAACGCTTCAATGACTTATGGGAGGCAGTGAGCATTTCCCATGTTAAGCTATGGAATTAATTGTACAGCATTGGATTGGTGTTGGCATGGGGTAGAGGGAGTTTACATATACCAGTCATTTCCTTTTAAATCCATGAAGGGAAGTGGACAAGTTCACACTTAGAAAGGAGATAATAGTTCCACACCCCATGTGTCCTGATAACTACAGGAATGGAACCATATTGAGGTTGTCTGCTTTCTATAGTTTCCCGAGTGGATCAGTGGTCTAAGGCACTGCATCACAGTGATAGCTGTGCCACTAGAGATCTTGGTTCAAATCCAGGCTCTGTCGTAGCCGTCAGCGACCGGGCGGCGCACAATTGGTCCAGGGTAGGGGAGGGAATGGCCGGCAGGGATGTAGCTCAGTTGGTAGAGCATGGTGTTTGCAATGCCAGGGTTGTGGTTTCGATTCCCATGGGGGCCAGTATGAAAAATATATATAATAATTAGGGCTGTCAAATGATTAAAATGTTTAATCAAATTAATCAGAATTTTCAGTGGATTAATCATGATTAATCACTATTTGCAATTACACCTGAATCCTAACCATTTTTTTTCTGAAATGCATACCAAAAGATAAATAACAGGACACAGATACATAATTTTCATATTATTTCTGTTTATTAACACAGCCAAATAATGGTGTTTTAAATCAAGCTGAAACATACTACACACCATAATATTTGTCTTTGTAATGTTCCATCACTTCCTCTTTGGCATTCCTCTTAACCAGGATGTACAATTTACAGTATTCAATTGAACAGAAAGCAATAAATGTAGTCAAATCATAACAGTGACCTACCACATTTTTGCACAATTTGAGTCATCTGTGGAAAAAAACATTTTCAATAAAACTTTTAAATCAAACCAAAGAACAATCTTTTACCTTTTCCTCCATTCTTTAATCCAGTTGCTCAAAAATCCAGTTGCTAACTACTATAACATGTTGCACTGAAACTGGTCTTTTTGTTTGAACATCACCTTTCAAATCTACTGAGCTTCATCATCTTTCAGCCAGTTGCTGAGGCAAACTAACTTGTTCACATTTTCTGAAAGTAAAGCTGACCTTTTCTTGTTCACAATGTGACCTGCAACTGAGAAAAGTCGTTCACAGGGAACAGTGGTTGCAGGAGTGGCTAGATATTTGTGAGCTAGTGAGGCCAGCTTCTCATGGGCTCCTGAATGAGATGCCCACCACCTCAAGGGGCAGTCCTCCAATTTAATGGTGGGCTCTGCTCTGTACCTCTGTATGGCAGGTTGGACCTCTTCATCTTCTGATTCTGAATCTGAGCCCATTTGCAGAAGGCTGATTTTCTTCCTGGGTGGCCCATCATCATGTGTCTGTGAAGACCTTCTGGGTGATTCTTGTTGCAGCATCCCTTCAAGTGTGGTCCACACCTCTTCCCTGTCTGTCTTGGGCAGGCATTTCAAGTCTTTGAAACGAGGATCCAAAACTGTAGCAATCTGGAGCCATGCATTGTTGAGCTGTTCTTGACGGGATGCTAGGTCCTCCTTGAACTTGGTCTTGAATCTCACCACATATGCAGGGTCCTCATCACAGGCTTCCATCTTGAGACGCAAGTGGCAGAGAGAAGGTAGTACCACAGAACAGTACCACAGAACAGGAGACATAGGCCTCTCCACCCAGAAGCTCAGTTACATACCTACGCACACAAACACACACATGCACACAGAGACAGTGTATTATTAGAACAGTGGTTATCAACATATTATTATTATTATTATTATCATCATCATTATTTTTTACATAGATACATGTTATTGATATTTGACTTGGTTTAATTCATTCCAGAAAATAATCAAAGCGATGTTATTTGATAAGTTACAGACTGATTTACCTGCATGGCTCTAGAAGTGTCTCCAGCCTCTGCAGTTTATCCCACTCTGCACAAAACGAGTTTGCTCCTGATTGTCCAGGGCTGCGATGACAGAATCTGACGGCCCAGCAAACGCATGTTTGGCGTTGACATGGTACTTCAAGCTTGAACAGCTCCGGTGAAATTGAAACTCCTTCTTACAAATCTTGCAAATAACCTTGTACTTGTTAACTGTACCATCATCATTCTTTTTATATTTGAATCCGTCAATAGGCCCACTTTGCTCACCTTGCTCCATCTCGCCTCTAGCTCCCAACCACTTTCCTGACCTGAATAATTTGTCACACTGCGCATGCGTGAAATGCGTTAAAAAAATTGACGTAATTAACAGCAAACAACTAATTAACGTCGTTAACGCGCTATTTTTGACAGCCCTATCCTTTACATATTCTAACAACTCACATTTTAAGATTCATTATTTCATTTGTTCCATGTTAAGGACTGTAACCTAGGATCAAAACTATTTGTCTCCCTCTTCCTGTTGCATGCAGTTCCTCTCTCTCTTCCTCCCTTCTTCTAACCCCTCCCTCCCTCCCTCCTTCTAACCCCACCCCTCTGGCTGAACCAGGAAGTCCCTCCCCCTGCCACAAACTGTCTTCTGAGGAAACGAAACTGATCTGAGTCTCTGTGTCGTCTGTCTGTGTGAGAGTGAACAACCGTCCAAATGGCTCAGCAGGGAGTTCTGCTGGACCAGGACCAGTTCTGTTGTTCTGTCTGTCTGGATCTACTGAAGGAGCCGGTCACCATCCCCTGTGGACACAGTTACTGTAGATGCTGTATTGAGGGCTGCTGGGATCAGGATGTTCTGAAAGGGGTCTATAGCTGTCCTCAGTGCAGAGAGACCTTCACTCCAAGGCCTAATCTGAGGAAAAATAACATGTTGGCTGAAGTGGTGGAGAAACTGAAGAAGACAGGACTCCAGGCTGCTCCCCCTCCTGCTCTGTGCTATGCTGGACCTGGAGATGTGGCGTGTGATGTCTGCACTGGGACCAGAAAGCAGAAAGCCCTCATGTCCTGTTTGGTGTGTCTGGTCTCTTACTGTGAGACTCACCTCCAACCTCACTATGAATTTCCTGGTTTCAAGAAACACAAGCTGGTCAAAGCCACCGCACAACTACAGGAGAAGATCTGCTCTCATCATGACAAACTGCTGGAGGTTTACTGTCGTACCGATCAGCAGTGTATTTGTCTGCTGTGTACAATGGATGAACATAAAGGCCATGATACAGTGTCAGCTGCAGCAGAGAGGACTGAGAAACAGGTAAGACCAGAACTACTTGTTGGTGACTGTCTGATAAACAAATAATTAAAGATACAGTAGGAACTAAGGCTGTTTGAATATGAGATCATTCAAATGATATCGATCCACGGCAGAACAAATATGAACACAAACCTTGATTATATAGATATGCTAACCCAGATTCTCCAAATGTATCACCATTTTCTAAAGTCAAACACCATTATCATTCGTTATCAAACACCCAATCAGCTCCCCTGTTTTGTGCACTGTTAAAACTATAATCATTCACATAACAACTTAATAATATAATTTCACACAGACACTTCCTCAACATTTTAATCCCTATCTTCAATGTGCCCTATGTCCCATTACTATACTATTGATCTACTGGACAAATAAAGCTTGATAGCTCATTGAAGAGTGATTCTCCACAGATGCAGCTGGGGATGAGTCAGCAGAAAGTCCAGCAGAGATTCCAGGAGAGAGAGAAGGACCTGAAGGAGCTCCAACAGGCTGTGGAGTCTCTCAAGGTGAGTATTGTTGACCAGAGGAGACACACCATTTCACTTCTCTCCTCCAGTCAGAGAGAGAGAGAGAGAGAGAGAGACAGAGAGAGGGAGAGGGAGAGGGGACTCTCTCCAATCCCACTGACCTCACTGTTGGGTACATGCTGTCTGGACTATTTTCAGAGAATAGACTGCTTAATGTAACCGACGGGATATGAACCAGGTCTACCGCGGGAGAAAGCAACAGCTTGACCGTTACACCAAGAGGACATTCCCTATTGGGCTGAGGCATAGCCTATTTTTCACATCTGATTTAATTTCATACAACTTAATATTGCTACACTAAAAATCTTTGTCTGGACAATAGCCCATTACTCAGCTTTTATTAGAAAATGAATGGCATGCCACTGTGATCATTTTCTGTGACGACAGAGTAAATTATTATGCAGCCTCAGAGGGGTGCCCAAACTTTTTCAGACGACTGGATGTACTTCATAGAAACTGTTACCCTTTATACATTCTAACCACTCTATTTAATGTATTCCATATTAAGGGCCCTAACCTAGGAACACAAATCTTTGTTCCTATTAACATTGTGGACAGTTCTCTCTCTCTTTCTCTCTCTCTCTCTCTCTCTCTCTTACTCCACTGTTTTCACTCTTTCTCTCTCTTCACAGCTCTCTCTCTCTTTCGCTCTGACTCACTCCACTGTTTTCACTCTCTCTCTTCTCACAATTCACTTTCTCTCTCGTTCTGTCTCACTCCACTGTTTTCACTCTCTCTTTCTCTATCCTCACAACTCTCTCTCTGCCTCACTCGACTGTTTTCACTATTTCTCTCTCCTCACAACTCTCTCTCTCTCTCTCTCTCACTCCACTGTTTCACTCTCTCTCTCCTCACAACTCTCTCTCTCGCTGTCTCACTCCACTGTTTTCACTCTTTCTCTCTCCTGACAACTCCCTCTCTCTCTTTCTCTCTCTCTCTCTTTCTCTCTCTCTCACTCCACTGTTTTCACTCTCTCTCTCTCCTCACAATTCTCTCTCTCTCTCACTCTGTCGCACTCCACTGTTTTCACTCTCTCTCCTCACAATTCTCTCTCTCTCTCACTCTGTCTCACTCCACTGTTTTCACTCTTTCTTTCTCGCTCTGCCTCACTCCACTGTTTTCACTCTTCCTCGCTCCTCACAACTCTCTATCTCTTTCTCTCTCTCTCTCTCTCTCTCTCTCTCTCTTAGATGTTCAATGTTTCTTAAAAAAAAAAAAAAGGAATAGTTTCACCATTATTCAAATGAGGGACACATTTTTTCTTTGTTTTACCTTAAAGCAGCAATCAGCAGTAGAAACAATAACAAAGCGTACTCCCAACTCTTGTTTTAGTAAAAAGCTGAGGGATGGGGCTGGAGAAAATTAATCCCTTTCAAATTCAAATACAGAGATATGGAAGCAAGGACTGACCATCCATGACATAAAACATGATAGTTTTAACAATATTTTGAGGCTATACAGTATTTGTTTACATTTACTTTGTTTACAAACATCGGAGTAAAACAAGCTTATATTTTGGGTTCTGATGGGGTACGACAGTTGAACTAAGCTCATGAGGCATTTATAGGTTATATTCTTCAAGAATCAATGGATGTTGCATCTGCTGATTGCCCCTTTAAAATGAATCACTAATCACATTAAATAAATCACAATCTCCCGAAATGACTTTGTCAAAGCAACAGAATAACTAGGGCTTTACAATGATCCTGAAAACTTGGGGGAATTCTGGGGTTAAGTGGGTTAAAATAGTCCTAGAAGTCACAGAGGGTGCACAGAGGGACATGCCAAAATGCAGAATTTTAGCACTTTTGCAAGTCTTTATTCATATAAAAAAATCTGATTTATTGAATTTTACATGTGGTCTATATTAAAGGGCACTTCATTTAATATAACAGGCTTTTAAAAATGCAATATTGTTGCACAATTTGTATGTAGCCCTTTAAAGTATACAGGTTGAAAATGGCACTGATAAACGCCTAAATTGGTACGCAGTGGCTGTACAGTAACATGCTATACATGACTTCAGACCACAGGCTCTACGCTTCAGAGGACTAAATGTATTTTGAAAGATGAGACGTTGAGGACTATAATAAATACTGCTTTGATGTCATACAAGCAAGCAAAACACCCATGAGTCCAAATGTGCACTTCAAATTTTCTTATTATAAAACTCATGTCAAATACAGTGTCAACATTTATGATCACTATATTTGATGTATAGTTACAAGATGACATGACGTCATACCCTGGGTTATTCTGAACAGAATGAGCCTGTTTGTCTACTGTGAATAAACTTAGCCGTGGCATACGCACCTGAATGCACTCATGATTCCTATGCGCATCAAAATTACAATCTGTTTCCAGGAATGTTATTGTGAAAGCCTAACTCTGTAATATACTTTTTTATAACTTAGCTAATCATGTTGGCAATAGAACCAGATGATGCCATCTTCCTAAAAAATGTCTCAGGTGTTGTCAGGCCATTGTTCTGATGTTTGAAGCTCCTCAAGTTGAGGAATTTCACACCTCTGTGTGGGGGTTTCACAAGCCGTTAGGTTTAGATAGGAATTATAATTATGTCCAGTAGTCTGAATTGTGGCAGGGATGAGGCTCAGTTTGTAGAGCATAGTATTAGCAATGCCAGGGTTTAGGGTTTGATTCCCACTGGGGGGCAGGTATGAAAAAAATAATTACACAAAAAATATATTAAGTCACTCTGGATAAGAGTGTCTGCTAAATGACTAAAAATAAACTACAGGGGTGCCCAAGGGCGCTGTTACTTTCATTCGAAAATTTTTGCAATGCTGTGTTGATCTGCTGTGGAGGTGTTTTTCCCAGCATTGCAACCTCCCTCCTCCCTGACCCAACAGCATAATGCAAGGAGAATGGCATGTTATATAGAAATATTGATTTGGAGAATGGCGTGTTATATATGAACATTCATTTGGAAGACAATTGCCCACCCAAGGTGTTGTCGCCTAGGCCATTGCTCTGATGTTTGAGGCTCATCTAGCTAAGGGATTTCACATGTCTGTGTGTGGTTTACACAATATGTAAGTTTTATGTCCAGAAGTCTGAAATTAATATATTTCCAGATTATGGTTGGGGGGCATATAAAGAGCAACATATGTGAAGATCAGCAGGCTCTGATGTTTTTTGGGCTAAAATATAGACATCCAGAAAGGTCTCAGGACAAGGCCCAAAATGAAGCGTGGTCTTAAATTTGAGGTGCTTTTGGGTGAGAGCATTAGATCCGGTAAGGATAGAAAAACATTTCAACCACAGGAACGCTCCTAAGGTTCTCCCGATCTGTGCAAGCCTACCAATGACCATGTGGAATTAATCCTTAACAGTGAAAACAGGGTGAATTTATTCAAACAGTTGACCGTGAACTCTTTTCCATAGAAATACATTGCCTGCTGCCCTAACTTCAACTTGATGCCTATGTGGGTTTATATTGCCATATCAAACTGTCTTCTTTGTCAACCCATCAGGCCACTATAAGGATTACCTGTGTTGAGTTTAAGCTTCCTGGAGAAACCGGAAGTGGGAAGATTGACCCTAAACATGGTTTAGATGTATCCACCAGCAGATAGTGAAAACGCTACATTCAACCCTCTGTAAAAAGTTTAGTTTTTCACGGATTGACCTGAAACTCAGGATTCTGTAAGAGCTTGACCCAATGAGGATATGTGTTTAATTACAGCTTCCTGTGACAACCGGAAGTGCCTTACATTGTGGTCTTAGGTGCTGTTTCGAAGGGTTAAAAAGGTCACATCCTTCCAAAATGTCACATGTGTGATTAGGCAACCCTCATGAACCCGTACATATTAGAAAACCAGGTTTTTATCCGTTTGTTTTTTTATAAAGCTAGAAAAAAATATATATAAAAAAAAATAAAAAATATGAAGAAAATATGCATCACTAACTGTAAGTCGCTCTGGATAAGAGTGTCTGCTAAATGACTACCAAAAAAATAAAAAATATTTTTTTTCATAAATATGAAAATGAAAAAAAAGACGACTACCAGGTGAACGCATAACTTACCACGTGCCCGTAGCCAAACACGTCTTTAAATGACCAGTGGGGTCGAATCCGGGTGGGGGGGTGTGATAACTGCCTGAATGGAGGTGAAGCTTCACTTAATCTACTTTGAAGCAGAGAAAAAACCGTAATGTTGGAGAAGCTGACTTAATCTACTTTGAAGCAGAAAAAAAAATATGAAAAATTATTTTTTCAAAAATATGAAAATGAAAAAAAAGAAGACATGGGGGCGTGCGGGACGCACTCGCTAAGCGGACCGGCACATTGAACGCGGGTCGGCGACTCCCCGCTTGCCAGGAGCCCTCCGAAAACGTGGACGGATCCTGCCGAGTAAGAAATGATACTCGGGAGGAGACAGAGAGAGGGACCACCCATAGCTGAGCTACAGAGGACCACCCATACAGAGATGAGGGAGCCTGATGGGTGGGTAACTTCTGTTGTGGGGAGATGAGGGAGCCTGATGGGTGGGTAACTTCTGTTGTGGGGAGATGAGGGAGCCTGATGGGTGGGTAACTTCTGTTGTGAGGAGATGAGGCTGCGGCTGTGGAGTTGTACTCTGATTTATAGAGGGCAGAACTCTGTGGTCCTCTGTAGAGCATGGCCCTTGTAATGCCAGGGTAGTGGGTTCGATCCCCGGGACCACCCATATGTAAAAATGTATGCACATGACTGTAAGTCGCTTTGGATAAAAGCGTCTGCTAAATGGCATATTATTATTATTATTATTATTACATTTTACATTTTCGTCATTTAGCAGACGCTCTTATCCAGAGCGACATACAAATTGGTGCATTCACCTTATGACCTTTTTTTTGGGTGGGTGGGGGGAGAGTAGAAGGATTACTTTTATCCTATCCCAGGTATTCCTTAAAGAGGTGGGGTTTCAAGTGTCTCCGGAAGGTGGTGTGTGACTCCGCTGTCCTGGCGTCGTAAGGGAGCTTGTTCCACCATTGGGGTGCCAGAGCAGCGAACAGTTTTGACTGGGCTGAGCGGGAACTATGCTTCCGCAGAGGAAGGGGAGCCAGCAGGCCGGAGGTGGATGAACGCAATGCCCTCATTTGGGTGTAGGGACTGATCAGAGCCTGAAGGTACGGAGGTGCCGTTCCCCTCACAGCTCCGTAGGCAAGCACCATGGTCTTGTAGCAGATGCGGGCTTCAACTGTTAGCTAGTGGAGTGTGCGGAGGAGCGGGGTGACGTGAGAGAACTTGGGAAGGTTGAACACCAGACGGGCTGCAGCGTTCTGGATGAGTTGTAGGGGTTTAATGGCACAAGCAGGGAGCCCAGCCAACAGCGAGTTGCAGTAATCCAGACGGGAGATGACAAGTGCCTGGATTAGGAAAATGTTATTTCCAATAGAGCAGTGATTATTATGCAATGATAGATTAGAATCATAGCTATCGATACAGCACTCCTACGTTGTTCACAGACAAACAATGGCCCTTGTAGACTTCAATAAATGACTGCCGTTTCTTTTTCAATATATTATTATCGGGCATATCAAAGTTCCAGACTGGGGCCTCTGCTACTTTTAGCGTTATGATCCAATTTGTAAGCATTACCAACAGAGTGAATGTGAAAATGGATTCAAAATGTTCGCTCCTGCTGGTGATTTGCAGGATGTGCAATGATAAAAGAAGGGCTGTGATTGGCTACATTGCCTACTATGACAATTTCTCTGAATAAAATGGGACATAACATGAAAACTAGATCCCACTCTGGAATTTTTATATCCCTGAAGACTAGAGTACATTATGTTCAACAATATATTGAAAAATGTGCCAAATCAAAAATGGTTTATTTTCAATATTCAATTTATATTTGTCAATATTCATAAATTTATGTAAAAAACGTTTTATTGAAATTAAAATACTACTCATATTACAGAGCAAGAGGTAAAGCTTCTTATGACACCATTCTTTGCTTTAGCATCTGTAGCTCCTCCAGTGACAGGCATGAGGCAAGAGGTCTTGATTTGAATACAGGGCTTTAATGCTGGTCAACCCGTGAGAACTGGTTTAAAGAAAGAAAAAATACATTAACAAAATAATGCCATATGCATGTCTCACACATCTGGCGTTATAATCAAGCTCATACAGCTAGACACTTTATGTGTATTTTACACCAAAAAATGACGCACGTAAACACAAACACCCTCATAGCAAAATAAATAGTCAACAAACCTCATTGCTGCTTATCACACAGAGGTGCTAAACATCCTTTTAAATGTCCTTTATCTTCTTCTGTATACTTTCTTTGTAAGTATGCACTTAAACACGATAACAGTGGAAAAATAATTCGCTTTTGTCGGTAAAGTTTCCTCGGTGCGTCGCTAAAGGCGCTCGGGTGACAACACTCGGGCGGAACCAATAATTAGTTCCGTCTTGCTGTAAACGTACAATTCAGAATAAATAAAATAATAAAAAGTGCAAATACATGAAATAAACTGGCGACAGAGGCAGTTACACTCCCACCAAATCACAAGTGATTTCTTAAAACTTGGAGACAAACCTACTGCATGAATAAATAAAATGAAACTCTGTCCTAATAAACAACTAATAAACTGTGTGTGAGTGTATGATAGAACCATCAGTCTGCTTCTAGCAATGTAACTGTTTTCTGAATGGGTCTCTCCAGGTAAACAGGTTTGGCTGTACGCTTTCCTCTTCCATCCAGGGAGGAGTCACTGATGAGTAACTTGAGTCTCCTCACTCTTTCATCACTTCCAGGATAGACCTCGATGACTCTTGCTAGCTTCCATTGGTTTCGTGGTGTGGCAGCATCTTGTAACAGAACAATGTCACCGACCTTTGCATTTCTGCGATCTTTGGTCCACTTCTGTCTGTGTTGGAGATTCAGGAGATACTCTTTTTTCCATCGTACCCAAAAGTTGTTGGTTAAGAGTTGAACTCTGCGCCATCTTTTGCGGAGGTAGAGATCCTCCTTGACAAACTTTCCAGGAGGAGGGAGAATGATTGTGGATTTCATGGTCAAGATGTGGTTTGGTGTCAAGGGCTCTGGACTGGTAGAATCGTTCAGATGATCAGTGGTTAGAGGTCTGCTATTCACAACCGCCATAACCTCATATAGAAATGTTCGTAGGGAAGAGGAGTCAAGTTGTCTGGACGACTGTTCTAGAATGGACGCCAGGACACTTCTGATAGTGCGGATTTGTCTTTCCCAGACTCCACCCATATGACTTGAGGCAGGGGTGTTCATGATGAACTCGCAGCCCAAATCTTTGAGCTCTTCTTGATCCATCTCTTTCAGTGCTTCAATGAACTCACGCCTTGCTCCGACAAAGTTTGTCCCTTGATCACACCTTATCTGCCTTACTGATCCACGAATGGCGATGAATGAACGCAGAGCATTGATAAAGGTGTCGTATATGATGAATGGTGGCAATTATCGCTGTCAACAAAGAGTTCGCCATACTGCATCGTGTTAGAGGCTTTTATTAAAATCACGAAACTACAGCATAGATACAGACTCGCGATGTCCGGAGAACGGCTCCCAGATTGATATGGCCGTTCTGCCGTCTAATCGTTTACCCCCTATTTATAAACAATGCAAAGGGAGGGGCTACTCCCTTCTTCTGGCCAATCACCAGTCTCCCCTCGGGCGTCACCCTCCAAGCGGCACATTTCAAATAACATCATAAAACATCCCCCCTTTGGCCTGAACAACCAACATTCCATTTCGTCATGAAAAACATTTAACAAAGGCATAATCTTCAGATACGATAAAGGCATCTGAGGTCAAGTCATTAAGTGCTTCAATGTGAACTCCTCTTGAACACATGCAGGTGAGCAACAGCCCATAACGCTTTAGCTCCTTTCTTCCTTCCTTAATGTGAAATGGTCCGAAGCAGTCCATTCCACAGTAAGTGAATGGAGCAGTTGTTTCCATCCGCTCTTCTGGAAGGTCTGCAATCCTTTGTTGCTCTGTGCATCTTCGGAACCTTCTGCAACTTGTGCACTTGTGAATATGGGATGAAACAAGCTTGCTGCAACCCAGGATCCATATGCCATTGGATCGGAGTTCATTTATAGTTATTCCTCGACCTTGATGGTACACTCTCTCATGATAGTGCTTGACGAGCAATGCAGAAACATGACTGTCTCTAGGAAGTACTGCTGGATGCCTCACATGTGGATGTAGGGCAGCATTAGCTAAGCGGCCTCCTACTCTGATTACACCTTGATCATCCAGGAACGGACATAGTTTGTGCAACTGGTTGGCTTTGTCTTTGACCTTTGTCTCCTTATGATGTCTAAGGCGTTGAATTTCTTGAGAGAGAGTTGCTTCCTGGACCATCTTGATTATGGTCAGCTTCACCTCTTTCCTTTCCTCCAAGTTCGAGGCCTCACAGGACTTTGGCTTGAGACCTTTGATTTCCTTAGCACGGCGCTTGAGTCTGGCAACAGCCTTCACCATTCTTGCCCAGTCTGAGAACTTGTGTAGACGATCTAAAATTGTTTTTGCTTCTTCTGCCTGAGTGTCATGAACCTGAGCTTTCTTGACCTCTGGGTCACTGCTCTCGATCTCTCCCACCATGACAACTCCAGTTGGTAGCTCTTTTTGCCAAAGAAGGTCTGGACCTGTGAACCAGTTAGAAGCTGTGAGTTGTTCTGCTGTGACACCCCTTGAGGCGTGGTCAGCTGGGTCATCTTCTGAAGCCCTTTCTACAAAATCAGATTCCAACACCTTGATGACGTCTGTTGGAAGGACTACTTCTTTGATCTGTGTTCTACAGACATAGTGCACTTCGTTTGGGAGATTTGGAAGAACTGATGTCACTTGCTTCACAATGACTTGATGGCTTATTCCAAAGGAATCTCCAAAGTCAAGACATGGGTTGCCATAGCCGACTACACTCCAACCCAAGTCTGTTCTCTGAGCAAAGGGCTCATTTTCTTCTCCAGCAACCACTTGTCTTGGTACAAGAGCTTGAGGACAGTTGTAGCCAATTAGTAGGCCGATGTCACAGCTCTGCAGAGGAGCAATTTCATCTGCAATGTGCTCAAGATGAGACCATGCCTTGGCAGTCTCTGGTGTGGGAATATGATCTCTGTTTGCAGGGATGAATTCTCTTGAGTAAGTTACTGGCAGGTAGATTATCTTATCGGAGTAGAATCCTCTTATTTGTAGATCAGTCAGCCTTCTGCTAGGCACCACTGTATTTCTTGAAGCCATTGTGGAGAGCTTTAACTGGACTGGTTAATTTTTAGTGTGAAGCATCTTTGCTGTCTCTTCAAGGATGAAGGTCGTGTCACTCTGTGTATCGAGAAGAGCGTACACAAGGACTTCATGATTTGGCTTACTTGTAGTGGACAACCACACAGGAATGACTGAGGATGTATGGGTGCCTTTAACATTCTGGATAACTCTGTTAGATGTTACCTCGCATGGTGGTTTTGTCACCCTCTCTTGTGAACGATCTGTCGTTCCTTCTCTTGACTTGTCACTCTCCATTTCTCCATCAGTCCTTGTTGACATTCCTCTTTCTTTGCTGCGATTATCGTGTAGGCAGGTTGGATGTCCTTTCTCACAAGTATCACAGATCCTTCTATTTTCACACTCCTTTGAGCGATGGCCAGGCTTCAGACAGCCAAAGCACCACTTCATCCCTTGAACAAACTTGACTCGCTCAGAGATGGTTTTATTCATAAATTTCCAACACTTGTGTAGACTGTGACCTGACTTCTCACAAAAAACACAGCTTGTGGAGAAAGCTTTTTCATCTGAGTTAGTTGCTAGTACCTTTGCTCCGAGAGCTCTGTTCTTTAAAACCTTGATCTGCTCACCTTCAGCAGGTTTCAGAGCATGGAGAGATGTTATTGGGTTATTTGCAATCTTAGCTTCACGTGTGAGAAACTTTACAAACTGCTGGAAGCTTGGGAATGTGTGACTTTCTTCCTCCACTTCTATGACCTTTCTGTTCCATCTCGAGGTCAGCCAGTCTGGAAGCTTTGCAAGTAACTTCTGGTTCTCATTGCAGTCATTAAGTACTTCGAGGCCTCTGATCTGAGTCATAGCAGCCTCACAGCTCCGAAGAAAATCAGCAAACTCTTGAAGTTCGATACTGCCTTTGGAGCTTATCTTGGGCCATGCCTCCAGCTTATCTCTGAATGCTTTGGCTATGAGGAATGGATTTCCATATCTTTCCTCGAGAATCCTCCATGCTGCGTGATAGGCTGACTCTGAACCAAGCAGGAAGTAGCTCTCTATAGCCTTTTTAGCAGGTCCACCCACATACTTTCGCAAGTAATATATATTTTCTTCGGCTGGAATGTTTTTCCGATCAATGAGTGTCTGAAATGAAACCTTCCAGTCATTGAATCTGAGTGGGTCGCCATTGAATATTGTTGGTTCAGGTATAGGAAGACGACCTGCACTGATGGACTCTGCAAGTGCTCTAACAAGAGCTGCTGTGCTGTCATCCTGCTTTGAATGTGCCCGGTCTTGTGGTGAAGAATGGTGCTGCAACAGATTATTTTCATGTTTAACTTCTTCCTTTTCCTTCATACAGACACTTTGATGGAGTAGACTGCTTATTTCTTTATCTGAGCACTCACTCTGATCATACACTCGCTGACGTGCCTTAGCAGCCTTTAACTTTTTAACTATCTCTAGTCGCTCCAGTTGTCTCCGCTTTGCATCTAGCACCTTTTGTCTCTCTGCAGCTTCAGCTTCAAGCCTTTCCAATTCCTCAATGCAACACTCTTGTTCTAGTAGTACTTCTAGAGTAGCTTCATTGGCAGCAACTTCAGCAGCGGCATCTTGTCTGCTAACAGAAATCCGACTTGAATGTCTGGAGCTGCTTTGAGCATGAGAGGACTTAGTGCATTGGGATTTGATACTTATCTTGTCTGAGGCTACAGACTTGAATATAGACGATGTCGCCCTGTTGCCTCGTTGTTCATCTCCTCCACCGTTATCTGCTGTCTCCAAACGATCTTTTGCAGTTTGGATGATCTTCCTGGTTACTGCATCACAGGTGTCAATTCTGCGACGTGTGTCATGGTCAGGGTTGTCTATGCGCCTTAACTCATTATAAGCAATGTTCAGATTCTCTGAGGCAGCACTTATTTTGCTTATGTGTTCATGTAGCAGGTTGTTTGAGCATTGTCCACTCAAAGCTTGCTTGGCGTCTTTAGCAATAGCCTTCCACTCCTCATAGCTCACAGTGAAACGGTGAGCAAATCTTCTTATTTGCTCATTGTACAGTTCTTGGCCCTTTTCTGTTAACTTTCGGTCTCTTTGGCTTCTTCGTGGTTCTTGTGAGGAAGTGTGGTCATTAGCTCTTGTGCCTTTAGTAGCCTGTGGTTGCATGTCTATGCACTGCTGCTCTATACTTTCACCTACATTAACGTGCTTTCTCCCAGAGGTAAGACTAGGCTCTGACATTGTTACTTGGTGTACTTAAATGTGGGTTAAATCTAATTTGGCCTGTAGCTAAGTGATTCAGCTCCAATTAGCTATTCACATTTATACTATTTTTACCACTAATATTATTTTTTAGAACATATTCACATCTACTTCACACAAATCAATATCACGTTGTTCTATGAAATGCAAAATTCAGTCTCTTGGTTGTAGCTTAGTTAACACTTAAACATACACACAACTATACCGTATGAATATGAAGGCAAAAATGTGTCAGTCTCTTGTGGGAAATAGTTTAAGCTTCTTTGCATCAGCTGGATTCATGGTAAGGCGCCTGGATTCTTCTGTGGATGCTGCGGCTGTGTAAATGTCAGGAGCAGATGCACACTCTTGGATGTAGAGATGTCCCTTCTTGTCCATGGATCACGGCTCTTTGGTACTGTCTTCCTCGTCTACTCATGCAGAGCAGATGAGTTCTCACTGTAGCTCCTCCAGTGACAGGCATGAGGCAAGAGGTCTTGATTTGAATACAGGGCTTTAATGCTGGTCAACCCGTGAGAACTGGTTTAAAGAAAGAAAAAATACATTAACAAAATAATGCCATATGCATGTCTCACACATCTGGCGTTATAATCAAGCTCATACAGCTAGACACTTTATGTGTATTTTACACCAAAAAATGACGCACGTAAACACAAACACCCTCATAGCAAAATAAATAGTCAACAAACCTCATTGCTGCTTATCACACAGAGGTGCTAAACATCCTTTTAAATGTCCTTTATCTTCTTCTGTATACTTTCTTTGTAAATATGCACTTAAACACGATAACAGTGGAAAAATAATTCGCTTTTGGCGGTAAAGTTTCCTCGGTGCGTCGCTAAAGGCGCTCGGGTGACAACACTCGGGCGGAACCAATAATTAGTTCCGTCTTGCTGTAAACGTACAATTCAGAAGAAATAAAATAATAAAAAGTGCAAATACATGAAATAAACTGGCGACAGAGGCAGTTACAGCATCTACAGATGAAACATTATGGAGCCCCAAAAGGAGGCCTAGGTAAGGCCAAAATGTCATACATATGCCAACTTTGATGAATTATTTCTCAATTATACGCCAACAATCCTTCCTCCAAAGGACCATTCCATGGATTACACCTCGCGAAAATCCCCCAAATCAGGGTATTTTTTTTGTCTGGGTTCCGTGAGGAATCACTCATTAGTATTACATATCAAACAACTTTTGAAGATCCTGACCCTCCTATTGACTTAGTGGCAGGTACAGTACAGTTGACTGAAGCCATATGTATGTAGCTGCGGAAACATTACAGAAAGTAGAATCTAAAAGGTCCATTTATAAGACATAGCATGCAGCCCTTGACAAGGGATAGCGGTTTTCATCCAGGAGGAAAGTGGCTAGTCCCTTTGACAAGTGAAAGCAGTTCCTATACAGGGAGGAAATGGTGGGAGAGGGAAGAACGTGGCTTTAGTTCATTTCCGACGAGAAGGCTGTTCAAGGCACCATAACTGGATCACAAGTGTTTTGGTCCTCGTTCGAGCATGTCTTGAGTTGGTACAATTTCTTTGAATTAGCACAAGAGTATCATACAAAAATACCCTCCCCATCATCGAATATTAAAAGTACAAATGACCAATGAATTTGTACACTGACAATGTACAAATCAAGGCACTATTGACTTTACATTGAGGACAATGTTTGGGTCTTCTCATAAGGAGACCTGGGAATGGAAATGTGCAATAACCTGCAGTTTTTCCTCATGAAACCTAAGTATTTAAAAAAGAAAACATTTGTCCATAGAGTCCATGCGGCCGCACAATATGCAGCGCAAACTTGATTTAATTTCGTCTCTTAAAAAACTACAACAATATATTAAGTGTAGAAAAAGTGCTTGGTGACACATCCTGTTATTATCAGGCATGATCAGTTTCCATGGCAACAGCAACCAAAACAATAACAGCCTGCATACTGTACCCTCCAGGCCACTCCTGCCATAGATATCCAGTTCTGTATCGAGTTCTATTGTGCCTCCTGTCTGTGTCAGGCCTGGTCAGTATAGGGGAGGGGTGTCCGTTTTCTGCAATGACAGACTGTTCATCATGTTTTTTCTGTGTTGCCAGGGTAATGCCATTACTGTTGACGCCTTAGGGTTGAGTTTGAGTTGTACAAAATGATCAACAGTGTGGAGATGTTTCAGGAGGTATGGGGGCTCAGGGGGGCTGTCTGTACGGCTGGAGAGGAGGGGTTGGATGGACGGTTGGAATGTGGTGCTGGTTGGTGTATTGTACTGTGGTGTTGGGTACTGGATAATGTGATTGTGTGGAGGTTGTGGTGGCACGCAATGTGCTTTTAGGAGTGGGGGTGTTAGTGTAATGAGGATGGCTCATTAAAGTGAGACAAGTCAGTCTCTCTTTCTCTCTCTCTCTCTCTCTCTCTCTCTCTCTCTCTCTCTCTTTCTCTCTCTTCCTCTCTCTCTTAACAGAGCTCTGCACAGGCAGCAGTGGAGGACAGTGATAAGATCTTTACCGAGCTGATCCGCTCCATTGAGCGAAGGCGCTCTGAGGTGAAGGAGCTGATCAGAGCCCAAGAGAAGGCTCAAGTGAGTCAAGCTGAAGGACTCCTGGAGCAACTGGAGCAGGAGATAGCTGAGCTGAGGAAGAGAAGCACTGAGCTGGAGCAGCTCTCACACACAGAGGATCACATCCATTTCCTCCAGGTAAATAAACTGCCTTGATACATGTGATATGAAACTAAAATTCAATGTGAAACTCTCAATAATTTGGATCTGTTCTCTCTCTCTCTCTCCCCCCAGAGTTATCAGTCTCTCTCCGGTACCAGTGTATCTTCAGACTTACCCAGCATCGTTGTCCGTCCTCTTCAGTACTTTGGAGATGTGAGTAAGACTGTGTCTGAACTGAGAAAGAAACTAGAAGACGTCCTTAAAGGAGAATGGACCAAGATCTCCACTACAGGTGTGTTGAAAATAATAAGAACATCAACTTTAGACCATTGAAAGTTCCCTACTAGTCATATACATGTGGAATATGGTATGATGATAACATTCCCTCTCTCTGTGAATGTGTTTGTGTGTCTGTAGTGAATATAGTGGATGTTGTACTGCCTCCAGAGCCCAAGACCAGAGAACAGTTCTTACAATGTGAGTCTCTTTATTCTGAAGTAACTAACAGTCTCTTTTTACTGACACTCCTAACAATCCCTCTAGAAATATATAGCAATAGTAGATCTAATCAAAGACTGGGTATCTATCTGACTCCTCATATTTCTCTGATTTGATCTCTGCTGTGATCTAATCAAAGACAGGGTAGATACAGTATCTGACTTCACTTATTGTTCTAACTCCCCTCATTGGTCTCTGCTCTGCTCTTCTCCCAGATTCCTGTCAGCTCACACTGGACCCAAACACAGCATACACACGCCTCTCTCTGTCTGAAGGGAACAGAAAGGTGACACGTACATGCCAAGTCCAACCATATCCTGTTCATCCAGACAGATTCACAAACCACTACCAGGTTCTGTGTAGAGAGGGTCTGTCTGGACGCTGTTACTGGGAGGTGGAGTGGAGTGGGGAGTGTGTTGTTACAGCAGTCTCATATAAAGACATCAGCAGAACAGAGACGGATGGTGGATTTGGAGAGAATAACAAGTCCTGGAGTTTACAGTGTTATAGTGGTGGTTATTGGTTCAGACACAATAATGTTAGGACTGAAGTATCAGGCCCTCAGTCCTCCAGAGTAGGAGTGGACCTGGATCACAAGGCAGGTACTCTGTCCTTCTACAGTGTCTCTGACACAATGACCCTCCTCCACAGAGTCCAGACCACATTCACTCAGCCCCTCTATCCTGGGTTTCGTTTAGATCGTCTTTTCTCTGGTTTAATAGGGTTTTGGCTCTCTGGGACTGCTGAGCTGGTTAAACTGTAGTAGGGTCCACATAGATACTAGTCATGCTGGTGTAGTCTATAGCTGAGCTGGTTAAACTGTAGTAGGGTCCACATAGATACTAGTCATGCTGGTGTAGTCTATAGCTGAGCTGGTTAAACTGTAGTAGGGTCCACATAGATACTAGTCATGCTGGTGTAGTCTATAGCTGAGCTGGTTAAACTGTAGTAGGGTCCACATAGATACTAGTCATGCTGGTGTAGTCTATAGCTGAGCTGGTTAAACTGTAGTAGGGTCCACATAGATACTAGTCATGCTGGTGGTGATGGTCCCCAGATGTGATGATTCATTCTGCTCTGTTTTTATGTACAATGATTTGATTGATTTGATCTTCAGAAGATGTTATGAATTACAATTCAATGCATTCATATTATTTGTAAGTGCAACGTTTTAATCTTATACATTTACATTAATCATGATGTTTGCTGTTAATGTATGTTGGTTGTCATTCAGAACCATTGAAATGTTTTCCCAATTGGTTCTCTGTCTCAATGTAATTTTCCTCAGTATCATGGAACAGGTAGTGTTACTTACTTGCTAATTGAACTATATGGGCCGGTTTCCCGGACACAGATGAAGCCT
Source organism: Coregonus lavaretus (assembly GCF_964263955.1). NCBI lineage: Eukaryota > Metazoa > Chordata > Actinopteri > Salmoniformes > Salmonidae > Coregonus > Coregonus lavaretus. Next base: position 31,681 of record NW_028157787.1, read on the forward strand.
AGTCCTAGACTAAAAAGCATGTTCAATGGAGATGTCCGGGAAACCGGCCCTAAATTTGGCATCTTTTATTCTCCCGTACTGCTCAGTCAAGCAACATTAAACCTGTCCAGCAGGTGGTGCTATTAACCAAACAATAAAAACAGCAGATATCTTGACTTGTCACTCAGTATATCAGTAATGTTCAGAATTGTACATTAATATCATTGGAGATTGATGGTCTTTTTAATCCACTACCCAGAGTCAGGAACAGATGAAGTTAGGTCTGCTACTGTTCAGTTATTAAATATGATTCATGATGATGGGAAATAAAACATACATCTAGTAGTAATTTTCCTTTGCTATTTATTCCAAGGTGTGTCTTTAACTTGTAAATGGATTGTGTTGAAGCTGGCATGTGGTGTGGATGATAGAATAGAGTGAATAGAGGAGAGAAGAGAGGAGGAGAGGAGAACATCATATAGAAGACAGATAAGATAGAGACAATTCATACCCAGGGGAGTTACTGACTCTGGCCCAAATGACACCCTGTTCCCTACGTAGTGCACTAGGCTACTTCTGACCAGATCTAAAGTAGTGCACTACATAGGGAATAGGGTGGAGATTTGCTCAATGTCATTAGAATGAAGATTTCCATCCAGGAGTTACTGTCTCAGTCCCAAATCTCTCCCTGTTCCCTGCGTAGTGCACTAGGCTTCTTCTGACCAGATCTAAAGTAGTCTTCTAGATTTTACATGTTTTCTCCCTGTCATTAGAAAATGACAATATGATAATGACTTTAGTGGTTTCCTCCCCCTTTGTTTTTATTGGTTGTGTGTTATGTGTGTTGTTGTGTTAGGTTTTCCCCCTGTGTTCCTAATTGAAAATCCATCAACAATGAATCACAAACAAATGATATTCCAGTTGTGTTTAGACAACTTCATGGCTGACATCCCCCAGAACTTTACCTGATGTTCTCTCTCTTAAACCATACACATTTACGGCATTTAGCAGACGCTCTTATCCAGAGCAACTTACCGTTAGTGCATATACAGTGGGGGAAAAAAGGATTTAGTCAGCCACCAATTGTGCAAGTTCTCCCACTTAAAAAGATTAGAGAGGCCTGTAATTTTCATCGTAGGTACACGTCAACTATGACAGACAAAATGAGAAAGAAAAATCCTGAAAATCACATTGTAGGATTTTTAATGAATTTATTTGCAAATTATGGTGGAAATTAAGTATTTGGTCAACAACAAAAGTTTCTCAATACTTTGTTATACACCCTTTGTTGGCAATGACACAGGTCAAACGTTTTCTGTAAGTCTTCACAAGGTTTCCACACACTGTTGCTGGTATTTTGGCCCATTCCTCCATGCAGATCTCCTCTAGAGCAGTGATGTTTTGGGGCTGTCGCTGGGCAACACGGACTTTCAACTCCCTCCAAAGATTTTCTATGGGGTTGAGATCTGGAGACTGGCTAGGCCACTCCAGGACCTTGAAATGCTTCTTACGAAGCCACTCCTTTGTTGCCCGGGCGGTGTGTTTGGGATCGTTGTCATGCTGAAAGACCCAGCCACGTTTCATCTTCAATGCCCTTGCTGATGGAAGGAGGTTTTCACTCAAAATCACACGATACATGGCCCCATTCATCCTTTCCTTTACATGGATCAGTCGTCCTGGTCCCTTTGCAGAAAAACTGCCCCAAAGCATGATGTTTCCACCCCCATGCTTCACAGTAGGTATGGTGTTCTTTGGATGCAACTCAGCATTCTTTGTCCTCCAAACACGACGAATTGAGTTTTTACCAAAAAGTTCTATTTTGGTTTCATCTGACCATATGACATTCTCCCAATCCTCTTCTGGATCATCCAAATGCACTCTAGCAAACTTCAGACGGGCCTGGACATGTACTGGCTTAAGCAGGGGGACACGTCTGGCACTGCAGGATTTGAGTCCCTGGCGGCGTAGTGTGTTACTGATGGTATGCTTTGTTACTTTGGTCCCAGCTCTCTTCAGGTCATTCACTAGGTCCCCCCGTGTGGTTCTGGGATTTTTGCTCACCGTTCTTGTGATCATTTTGACCCCACGGGGTGAGATCTTGCGTGGAGCCCCAGATCGAGGGAGATTATCAGTGGTCTTGTATGTCTTCCATTTTCTAATAATTGCTCCCACAGTTGATTTCTTCAAACCAAGCTGCTTACCTATTGCAGATTCAGTCTTCCCAGCCTGGTGCAGGTCTACAATTTTGTTTCTGGTGTCCTTTGACAGCTCTTTGGTCTTGGCCATAGTGGAGTTTGGAGTGTGACTGTTTGAGGTTGTGGACAGGTGTCTTTTATACTAATAACAAGTTCAAACAGGTGTCATTAATACAGGTAATGAGTGGAGGACAGAGGAGCCTCTTAAAGAAGAAGTTACAGGTCTGTGAGAGCCAGAAATCTTGCTTGTTTGTAGGTGACCAAATACTTATTTTCCACCATAATTTGCAAATAAATTCATTAAAAATCCTACAATGTGATTTTCTGGATTTTTTTTTCTTTTTTTAGGCTTATTGATAATCATTATAGTAATGAAGTATAATTTCAAAACATGACCATAAAAACAGGTAATAATAAACATGAATCATCATTATAGTACTTCACAGTAATGTGTTTTCAGTCCTTCCTCTTGCGTTAGCAGTGTGGAAAGGGACAGTAAAAAGCTCAGGCAGGAGTTTTCCTGTGAAACGAACCCACAACCCTGGTGTTGCAAGCGCCATGCTCTACCAACTGAGCTACACGGTAGTAGTGCATGGCCAAGTGGTGGTGCGCAGGCCGTGGAGAAAGCGGTGGTGGGGAGGGTTGCAGCTGGGCTACATGAGCTGAGGCAGGTTTCTGTAGTAACAGAGACTCCGGTGGGCGAAGGCTTGGTGGGCTCATCCCAGGAAATATTGCCTGTCATTGGGGAAGAGGCTCTGATCAGGGGGGAAGTGCAGGGGGGCAGAGACTGGGGAGGAGGAGGACGGTACCGTGCCAATGGAGGAGGAGGAAGAGGAAGAGGGGGAGGTGAGTCTGTGGTAGCGGAGGACAAGGCGGTCTCGTTTTCAGACGGCTCATTGGATCCAGAGCTGTCAGGATGAGGGCCCAGTTTATACGGTGAGAGAACTTTCTAGGTTCCTGATGGAGACTAAAAGGGAAAAAGAAGGTTCTGCTGGAGTCTTATTTGATTGATCCTGGAAGGTTTGTAAGGTCAGTACAACACGTGATGAAGAATGAGGGGTTTAGTGTCCTACATTTACATTTACGTCATTTAGCAGACGCTCTTATCCAGAGCGACTTACAGTTAGTGAATACATTTTTTTTTTTTATACTGGCCCCCCATGGGAATCCAACCCACAACCCTGGCGTTGCAAACGCCATGCTCTATCAACTGAGCTACATCCCTGCCGGCCATTCCCTCCCCTACCCAGGACGACGCTGGGCCAATTGTGCGCCGCCCATGAGTCTCCCGGTCGCGGACGGCTGCGACAGAGCCTGGATTCGAACCAGGATCTCTAGTGGCACAGTTTAGCACTGCGATGCAGCGCCTTAGACCACTGCGCCACTCAGGAGTCCTCTCACCCAGGAAGCGGTATAGGCTGAGAAAATGGGTCATGGGTTCTTAAGGGCATGTCTTCAGAATCTGCTTAAATGGATGGTTTTTTCTGGCATGGCGGCTTTATGGGCTTCTCTACTGGTTTCTGATTGTGGTGATTTCCCTCCCACCTCTTATGGAGATTTCACGGTTAGACTTCCTTAACATGAACGGCGGCAAAGACTGGGGGAATATGTCAAACAAAAACATTTAAATGCCATGGCAGAAATCTTAGTGCAGGGGTAGCAAAAGAGGTGTGTAAGGGTAGGTTGTTAGTGTTTAGAGCCCAAATAATGACCTTGTCTTTGCTTTCATAAATGTGTCTGCACCTGGTCCTCTGTAGCTCAGCTGGTAGAGCACAGCGCTTGTAACGCCAGGGTAGTGGGTTCGATCCCCGGGACCACCCATACACAAAAAATATATATGTATATATATATATATATGACTGTAATTCACTTTGGATAAAGCGTCTGCAAAATGGCACATTATAGTACAGGGCTCAGTTCTCTGTTCCACCAGCTGGGTTGGAAAAACAGAGTGGGGAAACCAAGAAAATCCCTTGTTTTACGTTTGTCTGATGGGCGGGTAACTTCTGTTGTTGGGAGATGAGGGAGCCTGATGGGTGGGTAACTTCTGTTGTGGGGAGATGATGGAGCCTGATGGGTGGGTAACTTCTCTTGTGGGGGAGATGAGGGAGCCTGATGGGTGGGTAACTTCTGTTGTAGGGAGATGAGGGAGCCTGATGGGTGGGTAACTTCTGTTGTGGGGAGATGAGGGAGCCTGATGGGTGGGTAACTTCTCTTGTGGGGGAGATGAGGGAGCCTGATGGGTGGGTAACTTCTGTTGTGGGGAGATGAGGGAGCCTGATGGGTGGGTAACTTCTGTTGTGGGGAGATGAGGGAGCCTGATGGGTGGGTAACTTCTGTTGTGGGGGAGATGAGGGAGCCTGATGGGTGGGTAACTTCTGTTGTGGGGAGATGAGGGAGCCTGATGGGTGGGTAACTTCTGTTGTGGGGAGATGAGGGAGCCTGATGGGTGGGTAACTTCTGTTGTGAGGAGATGAGGGAGCCTGATGGGTGGGTAACTTCTGTTGTGAGGAGATGAGGCTGTGGAGTTGTACTCTGATTTATAGAGGGCAGAACTCTGTGGTCCTCTGTAGCTCAATTGGTAGAGCATGGCGCTTGTAATGCCAGGGTAGTGGGTTCGATCCCCGGGACCACCCATATGTAAAAATGTATGCACATGACTGTAAGTCGCTTTGGATAAAAGCGTCTGCTAAATGGCATATTATTATTATCCTGGGTGTTCTCAGGTTCTGCTCACAGACCTTTCCAAACTCTCTCTGTCACAGATAAATCAAATAGACATTTCCCTGGCCTTTCACAAACTCTCAGCTGCTGTCTCTCAGACGGTCTGCCTGTGGATCTTTATAAAAAGTTCTGGGGAATTATTTTACAGGACGTGTGTTGTGTGAGTGCGTCGGGGTGGGGGAGCTGTCGCTAAGCTGTAGACGGGAGGCTTTGACTCTCCTGCCCAAAAAAGGGGATTTGAGCGACTTAAAGAACTGGAGGCCTGTGGCATTGCTCTGTTTGGACTATAAGGTCTTTACCAAGGTCCTCGTTAACAGACTGAAGTCCCACCTGGACTCTATTGTACAGAAGGACCAAACGGACTGTGTACCAGGACGCTCAAACACAGACAATCTGTTCATAATCAGGAGAAAGCCTTTGATAGGGTGGACCATGAATATCTGTTTAATGTGTTGTTTTGGTTGTGGGGAGAATTTTGTGGACTGTGTTCAAATGCTGTACGCTGGGGCTTCATGTATGGTCAAGGTGTGGGGAGGGCTCAGTAGGCCAGTCTGGGTAGGGAGGGGCATTCACCAGGGATGCCCTCTGTCAGGGCAGCTATACACTCTTGTTATTGAGCCCTTTCTGGGCCTGCTACGCAGGAGGCTACAGGGAGTGTGGGAGCCAGGCATAGGGTTGGGGACAGGCATAGCAGTGTCAGCATACGCTGATGACGTCTGTGTTGGTTAGGGATGAGCAGAACCTACAGGCCCTGGAGAATAGTTTGAGGGTGTACGAGGGTGCGTCTTCTGCTTAGGGAAACTGGGGCAAGAGTGAGGCTCTGTTATGTGGGGCATGGAGGGACAGGGCACCTCCGCAGCTTCCAGGGGGGTTGCAGTGGGGCTGTGAGTGGCTCAAGATGCTTGGGGTGTATCTGGGCTCGGAGGGTTGGGATAGGAACAGGGGCGGTGTGTTCATTAGGGCGATATGGGCGACGCACTGCCAAACGGGAAAAGCAAGGGATTTTTTTTCTAATCAATTATATCACGGCAACAGTAGTTATCAGTGTTCTAATCTAGACGTCTGATCTGCCACTAAATGTCCAATCAGGCTAAAGTCGTGCTTCAAATGGCCCCGCCCGTTTTGGGGCGATTTCAGTCAGGTTGAAAATCGCCCAGAAGTCTCTCATAGCCTCTCATGTAAAATCTTTTTTTTTCAAATATCAGAGCTTTCAATACAATCTCTATGGGTTTCTGAGGGCTTGCACTTACGCGCTTTCGTCATACGTAACATAACCATGAACGTAACTAAGAAAAGAGCGGGTAGCAGCGTCAATCAATTCACGTACTACTATCAAGATGGCTATAGCGTTCAGTGCAACTCGATTGTCTCTTTGAAAGAAGTTCACATCAAAGACCATTCAAAACGAGCTACTGGAGTGTATGCTAGCGGTCATGAGGGAACATATTGTGGAGGAGGTGAAGTCGGCGAACTTCGTAGCTATCCAAGCTGACGAGACCACGGACGTTTCTACACATACACAGCTGGTGCTGAGGTACATAGATAGCAACCACAGAGTGCAGGAGCGCTTTTTTGAGTTCCTTCCCATCTCGGAATCAACCTCAGTCTCAATCGCCAGTGTGCTTTTGGAGAGACTGAAACTGAGAGTCAAACTCATTGCGCAAGCTTACGATGGAGCCAGTGTGATGAGGGGAGAGAAGGCTGGTGTGCAGCAAAAGGTACGTGAGCATTTCAAGAATGCCCATTACGTGCATTGCTATGTGCATCAGCTGAATTTTATGCCTGATTTCAATGAGAAAGTCATTGACCGCTTTGCTGCATTGAAAGAGAGAAGAGAACAGTTTCAGTACAAGTAATGTAGCCTCTCTCTCTCTTTGTCCCTCCCTGTCTGTCTCTTTAACACACACACGCCCAAATCAGTTCACAGTTGATGTTGTTTAAAATGGTTATTTTTCATTAAAAAAAAAGTAAAACTTTTTTTTTACAAATCTATACAATTGGCCAGAATATGGTTGTTCATATTTACAAATCTATACAATTGGCCAGAATATGGTTGTTCATTTTTACAAAGCCATACAGATAGCTGTGTTTACCTTTTCTAGAAATTATTTTCAAATTCTGTTTTCAGGCAAAATGTCTATCACTGTTCATTTTCACAAATCTATACAAGAGGGCAGAATATGGAAGTGTATAAACATTTCCTATTACCAATAACTTGCATCAATGTTTTCAGTAGCCTCTATCAAAAGCTCCTGCTTGCTTGTTGTGAATTATGCTCAGGTGCACATATTTCCAATTCAACCATGAGGCCTTTTTGAAGCAAGTAATGTGTATATCAGTATTGACTTATATGCTGCCGCTGTCTTCATGTTGTTGCTGGACATATCTTTTTTAAAATGTGTGTAGGTCACCTAAATCATCAGAAAAATTGCCCCCCCTGAGAATTTTTTCAGGAGCCGCCACTGGATAGGAAGAACTGGGAAGGAGTGTCACAAGCGGTGGTGTCGAGGCTGACGAAGTGGAGGTGGCTCATCTCCCAGGTGGCATACAGAGGGATGGTGCTGATCATCAACAACTTGGTGGCATCCTCTCTATGGCTTAAATTGGCCATTCTCAACGCCCCCGGTGGTCTGCTTGTGGATCTGCAGCGCAAGTTAGTGAATTTTTTCTGGTCAGGGTGGCAGCGTTCTGACTCAGCAGCACAGAGGCTACTGTACCGTACGGAGGTGGGCTGGAGGGAACCAGCATGTGCTCTGTTGAGGAGGGCTGGTGGTTTGGGGCTGGATCATCAGCTCTTCATCATGCGGCCGGAGAGACTCAATACAGCAGGGGTCTCTGATTTCTATGCTGCAGTACTGAGGGCTGGAGCTGCCTGAGGAGGGGCCACCACCGTTTCCACCACTGCAAGTGACAGCAGAGACTGGGGACTGGCAGGAGAGTCCAGAGGACTCACTGACTTTTGACACTCTGAGCTTAGTGGGATTGAAGGGGCATCAGTGGCAGGGGGTTGTGGGGGCTGAGAGCATGGCAGGGTATAGGTGGAGGGTGCTCTATAAGCTCCCAGTGCTGGAAAGGTCAGGGGTCGTCCAGTGGAGGGTATTACATGGAGCCCTGGACACCAATAGCTGGTTGCCTCGGGTTGACCTGGGAGTTGGGGAGGGGTGTCCGTTTTCTGCAATGACAGACTGTTCATCATGTTTTTTCTGTGTTGCCAGGGTAATGCCATTACTGTTGACGCCTTAGGGTTGAGTTTGAGTTGTACAAAATGATCAACAGTGTGGAGATGTTTCAGGAGGTATGGGGGCTCAGGGGGGCTGTCTGTACGGCTGGAGAGGAGGGGTTGGATGGACGGTTGGAATGTGGTGCTGGTTGGTGTATTGTACTGTGGTGTTGGGTACTGGATAATGTGATTGTGTAGAGGTTGTGGTGTCACGCAATGTGCTTTTAGGGGTGGGGGTGTTAGTGTAATGAGGATGGCTCATTAAAGTAAGACAAGTCAGTCTCTCTCTCTCTCTTAACAGCGCTCTGCACAGGCAGCAGTGGTGGACAGTGATAAGATCTTTACCGAGCTGATCCGCTCCATTGAGAGAAGGCGCTCTGAGGTGAAGGAGATGATCAGAGCCCAAGAGAAGGCTCAAGTGAGTCAAGCTGAAGGACTCCTGGAGCAACTGGAGCAGGAGATAGCTGAGCTGAGGAAGAGAAGCACTGAGCTGGAGCAGCTCTCACACACAGAGGATCACATCCATTTCCTCCAGGTAACTCAACTGCCTTGATACATGTGATATGAAATTAACTTAATGTGAAACTCTCAATCATTTGGTTCTGTTTTATCTCTCTCTCTCTCTGTCTCTCTCTCTCCAGAGTTATCAGTCTCTCTCCGGTATCAGTGTATCTTCAGACTTACCCAGCATCGTTGTCCGTCCTCTTCAGTACTTTGGAGATGTGAGTAAGTCTGTGTCTGAACTGAGAGAGAAACTAGAAGACGTCCTTAAAGGAGAATGGACCAAGATCTCCACTACAGGTGTGTTGAAAATAATAAGAACATCAACTTTAGACCATTGAAAGTTCCCTACTAGTCATATACATGTGGAATATGGTATGATGATAACATTCCCTCTCTCTGTGAATGTGTTTGTGTGTCTGTAGTGAATATAGTGGATGTTGTACTGCCTCCAGAGCCCAAGACCAGAGAACAGTTCTTACAATGTGAGTCTCTTTATTCTGAAGTAACTAACAGTCTCTTTTTACTGACACTCCTAACAATCCCTCTAGAAATATATAGCAATAGTAGATCTAATCAAAGACTGGGTATCTATCTGACTCCTCATATTTCTCTGATTTGATCTCTGCTGTGCTCTAATCAAAGACAGGGTAGATACAGTATCTGACTTAACTTATTGTTCTAACTCCCCTCATTGGTCTCTGCTCTGCTCTTCTCCCAGATTCCTGTCAGCTCACACTGGACCCAAACACAGCAGGCATAGACCTCTCTCTGTCTGAAGGGAACAGAAAGGTGACATATACAGACCAAGACCAACCATATCCTGATCATCCAGACAGATTCACTAACTTTTGTCAGGTTCTGTGTAAAGAGGGTCTGTCTGGACGCTGTTACTGGGAGGTGGAGTGGAGTGGGGAGTGTGTTGATACAGCAGTCTCATATAAAGACATCAGCAGAACAGAGAGAGATGGTGGATTTGGAGAGAATGACAAGTCCTGGTGTTTAGAGTGTTGTAGTGATGGTTATTTGTTCATACACAATAATGTTGTGACTGAAGTATCAGGCCCTCAGTCCTCCAGAGTAGGAGTGGACCTGGATCACAAGGCAGGTACTCTGTCCTTCTACAGTGTCTCTGACACAATGACCCTCCTCCACAGAGTCCAGACCACATTCACTCAGCCCCTCTATCCTGGGTTTTATCTCTATAATGGTACTGCTGAGCTGGTTAAACTGTAGTAGGGTCCACATAGATACTAGTCATGCTGGTGTAGTCTATAGCCGAGTTGGTTAAACTGTAGTAGGGTCCACATAGATACTAGTCATGCTGGTGTAGTCTATAGCTGAGCTGGTTAAACTGTAGTAGGGTCCACATAGATACTAGTCATGCTGGTGTAGTCTATAGCTGAGCTGGTTAAACTGTAGTAGGGTCCACATAGATACTAGTCATGCTGGTGTAGTCTATAGCTGAGCTGGTTAAACTGTAGTAGGGTCCACATAGATACTAGTCATGCTGGTGTAGTCTATAGCTGAGCTGGTTAAACTGTAGTAGGGTCCACATAGATACTAGTCATGCTGGTGTAGTCTATAGCTGAGCTGGTTAAACTGTAGTAGGGTCCACATAGATACTAGTCATGCTGGTGTAGTCTATAGCTGAGCTGGTTAAACTGTAGTAGGGTCCACATAGATACTAGTCATGCTGGTGTAGTCTATAGCTGAGCTGGTTAAACTGTAGTAGGGTCCACATAGATACTAGTCATGCTGGTGTAGTCTATAGCTGAGCTGGTTAAACTGTAGTAGGGTCCACATAGATACTAGTCATGCTGGTGTAGTCTATAGCTGAGCTGGTTAAACTGTAGTAGGGTCCACATAGATACTAGTCATGCTGGTGTAGTCTATAGCTGAGCTGGTTAAACTGTAGTAGGGTCCACATAGATACTAGTCATGCTGGTGTAGTCTATAGCTGAGCTGGTTAAACTGTAGTAGGGTCCACATAGATACTAGTCATGCTGGTGTAGTCTATAGCTGAGCTGGTTAAACTGTAGTAGGGTCCACATAGATACTAGTCATGCTGGTGTAGTCTATAGCTGAGCTGGTTAAACTGTAGTAGGGTCCACATAGATACTAGTCATGCTGGTGTAGTCTATAGCTGAGCTGGTTAAACTGTAGTAGGGTCCACATAGATACTAGTCATGCTGGTGGTGATGGTTCCCAGATGTGATGATTCATTCTGCTCTGTTTTTATGTACAATGATTTGATTGATTTGATCTTCAGAAGATGTTATGAATTACAATTCAATGCATTCATATTATTTGTAAGTGCAACGTTTTAATCTTATACATTTACATTAATCATGATGTATGCTGTTAATGTATGTTGGTTGTCATTCAGAACCATTGAAATGTTTTCTCAATTGGTTCTCTGTCTCAATGTAGTTTTCCTCAGTATCATGGAACAGGTAGTGTTCCTTATTTGCTAATTGAACTATATGGGCCGGTTTCCCGGACACAGATGAAGCCTAGTCCTAGACTAAAAAGCATGTTCAATGGAGATGTCCGGGAAACCGGCCCTAAATTTGGCATCTTTTATTCTCCCATACTGCTCAGTCAAGCAACATTAAACCTGTCCAGCAGGTGGTGCTATTAACCAAACAATAAAAACCCAGCATATATCTTGACTTGTCACTCAGTATATCAGTAATGTTCAGAATTGTACTTTAATATCATTGGAGATTGATGGTCTTTTTAATCCACTATCTAGAGTCAGGAACAGATGAAGTTAGGTCTGCTACTGTTCAGTTATTAAATATGATTCATGGTGATGGGAAATAAAAAATCCATCTAGTAGTAGTTTTCCTTTGCTATTTATTCCAAGGTGTGTCTTTAACTTGTAAATGGATTGTGTTGAAGCTGGCATGTGGTGTGGATGATAGAATAGAGTGAATAGAGGAGAGAAGAGAGGAGGAGAGGAGAACATCATATAGAAGACAGATAAGATAGAGAGACAATTCATACCCAGGGGAGTTACTGACTCTGGCCCAAATGACACCCTGTTCCCTACGTAGTGCACTAGGCTACTTCTGACCAGATCTAAAGTAGTGCACTACATAGGGAATAGGGTGGAGATTTGCTCACTGTCATTAGAATGAAGATTTCCATACAGGAGTTACTGTCTCTGTCCCAAATCTCTCCCTGTTCCCTGCGTAGTGCACTAGGCTTCTTCTGACCAGATCTAAAGTAGTCTTCTAGATTTTACATGTTTTCTCCCTGTCGTTAGAAAATGACAATATGGTAATGACTTTAGTGGTTTCCTCCCCCTTTGTTTTTATTGGTTGTGTGTTATGTGTGTTGTTGTGTTAGGTTTTCCCCCTGTGTTCCTAATGGAAAATCCATTAACAATGAATCACAAACAAATTATATTCCAGTTGTGTTTAGACAACTTCATGGCTGACATCCCCCAGAACTTTACCTGATGTTCTCTCTCTCTCTCAAACCATACACATTTACGGCATTTAGCAGACACTCTTATCCAGAGCAACTTACCGTTAGTGCATATACAGTGGGGGAAAAAAGGATTTAGTCAGCCACCAATTGTGCAAGTTCTCCCACTTAAAAAGATGAGAGAGGCCTGTAGTTTTCATCATAGGTACACGTCAACTATGACAGACAAAATGAGAAAAAAAAATCCAGAAAGTCACATTGTAGGATTTTTAATGAATTTATTTGCAAATTATGGTGGAAACTAAGTATTTGGTCAATAACAAAAGTTTCTCAATACTTTGTTATATACCCTTTGTTGGCAATGACACAGGTCAAAAGTTTTCTGTAAGTCTTCACAAGGTTTTCACACACTGTTGCTGGTATTTTGGCCCATTCCTCCATGCAGATATCCTCTAGAGGAGTGATGTTTTGGGGCTGTCGCTGGGCAACACGGACTTTCAACTCCCTCCAAAGATTTTCTATGGGGTTGAGATCTGGAGACTGGCTAGGCCACTCCAGGACCTTGAAATGCTTCTTACGAAGCCACTCCTTCGTTGCCCGGGCGGTGTGTTTGGGATCATTGTCATGCTGAAGACCCAGCCACGTTTCATCTTCAATGCCCTTGCTGATGGAAGGAGGTTTTCACTCAAAATCTCACGATACATGGCCCCATTCATTCTTTCCTTTACACGGATCAGTCGTCCTGGTCCCTTTGCAGAAAAACAGCCCCAAAGCATGATGTTTCCACCCCCATGCTTCACAGTAGGTATGGTGTTCTTTGGATGCAACTCAGCATTCTTTGTCCTCCAAACACGACGAGTTGAGTTTTTACCAAAAAGTTATATTTTGGTTTCATCTGACCATATGACATTCTCCCAATCCTCTTCTGGATCATCCAAATGCACTCTAGCAAACTTCAGACGGGCTTGGACATGTACTGGCTTAAGCAGGGGGACACGTCTGGCACTGCAGGATTTGAGTCCCTGGCGGCGTAGTGTGTTACTGATGGTAGGCTTTGTTACTTTGGTCCCAGCTCTCTGCAGGTCATTCACTAGGTCCCCCCGTGTGGTTCTGGGATTTTTGCTCACCGTTCTTGTGATCATTTTGACCCCACGGGGTGAGATCTTGCGTGGAGCCCCAGATCGAGGGAGATTATCAGTGGTCTTGTATGTCTTCCATTTCCTAATAATTGCTCCCACAGTTGATTTTTTCAAACCAAGCTGCTTACCTATTGCAGATTCAGTCTTCCCAGCCTGGTGCAGGTCTACAATTTTGTTTCTGGTGTCCTTTGACAGCTCTTTGGTCTTGGCCATAGTGGAGTTTGGAGTGTGACTGTTTGAGGTTGTGGACAGGTGTCTTTTATACTGATAACAAGTTCAAACAGGTGCCATTAATACAGGTAACGAGTGGAGGACAGAGGAGCCTCTTAAAGAAGAAGTTACAGGTCTGTGAGAGCCAGAAATCTTGCTTGTTTGTAGGTGACCAAATACTTATTTTCACCATAATTTGCAAATAAATTCATAAAAAATCCTACAATGTGATTTTCTGGATTTTTTTCCTCAATTTGTCTGTCATAGTTGACGTGTACCTATGATGAAAATTACAGGCCTCTCTCATCTTTTTAAGTGGGAGAACTTGCACAATTGGTGGCTGACTAAATACTTTTTTCCCCCACTGTATATATATACGACTGTAAGTCGCTTTGGATAAAAGCGTCCGCTAAATGGCATATTATTATTATAATATATATTTTTCATACTGGCCCCCATGGGAATCGAAACCACAACCCTGGCATTGCAAACACCATGCTCTACCAACTGAGCTACATCCCTGCTGGCCACTCCCTCCCCTACCCTGGACCAATTGTGCGCCGCCCGGTCGCTGACGGCTACGACAGAGCCTGGATTTGAACCAAGATCTCTAGTGGCACAGCTATCACTGTGATGCAGTGCCTTAGACCACTGCGCCACTCGGGAGACTATAGAAAGCAGACAACCTCAATATGGTTCCATTCCTGTAGTTATCAGGACACATGAGGTGTGGAACTATTATCTCCTTTCTAAGTGTGAACTTGTCCACTTCCCTTCATGGATTTAAAAGGAAATAACTGGTATATGTAAACTCCCTCTACCCCATGCCAACACCAATCCAATGCTGTACAATTAATTCCATAGCTTAACATGGGAAATGCTCACTGCCTCCCATAAGAGTCATTGAAGCGTTGGATGAGATAGGACCCTGCCTTCACCAGGGGATATTTGTTGGACCCGTCACAACAGGTGAGGAGGGCCTCATCCTCCAGCTGCCCAAAGAAAGCCAGGGACTGCCTTGTGCTCCAATCTCCAGCAGGGGGCAGCAAAACCCTATAGACCTGAAAGGGAAAGTGAGGAGTAAAAACCTAAGGTGAATTTACATTGATGTTTCCATAGAGACCTGAGTCGTATTCACTAGGCACCAAACTGAAGATAATTAGCTGAAAGTCATCATTAACACTATACTGAGTGTAGCCTATGGATATAATATATTATCATATAATACAATGATCTTGGACATCGTTCAGTAATTGAGTCATGTAGGGGACGGATGATCTTTGACATCGTTCAGTTCTTGCTCTGACGGGTCTGAGTTTGTGTGAGGGGCGTGTTTTTCTTTCAGAGGTTGTGATGATTGGTTGTGGTAGGAAGTTCCTGTTGTCAGACTGGAGGAGATGATGGTCAAACTGGAGGCAGACTGTTGGGTTCTTCTCTCAATCAGGGGTCAGAGGTTGAGGGTTCAGTGTGCTGATACATAGCTGCTGTATCATGTGTGACTTTATACATCTCAATTTGAATTGAAATTCCAGCTTGTAAACTCAGTGTCATTTTCCCCTTAATGGCCCCATACAGACTCAGGTTGTACCACTGATATACAAAGCATTTGACACAACGGTTGGGTCAATATTTTGTTCCAAACAACTGTTGTGTTAAATGCGTTGTACAACCTGAGAGGGTATGTGGACAATATGTGTTTGTTTTCAGGTTGAAGTTGCCCTCCATCCAGCCCTCCTCAAGAGTAGGAGTGAGGAGAATTCTATCAACTCATGTGTTTACAGACATGTTACTTCAGTATGATCCTATGAACCAATCGGAAGTCAGATGTGTCTTCTACGTAAAACATTACATGTCATTGATAGGACCATGGGAAAGGTGTGTCCCCATAAACCATGTTATAAACTGATTGTCCTCATAAACCATATTAACAAGTATCTGTATGATCTTATGAGTTAACAATGTATCAAATGGAAGGGCAAGTCTCACCACTGAGAGGAAAACATCACTGGTCCACCTCTGCATCAGGTCAGCTATGTTGATCAGTACTGTCCCAGGGATGCTGGGAGCAGAGATGAACTCCCCTGACCTGGTACCCACCTATGGAGTTGTCATTTTAATATCAGTTTAACCCCATTACTGCTATAACACACACAAGCCATGTTAATAGAATGAAATGGATCCAGGTTCCATTTATTCTACAATAGATTTACTGCCTGTGGAACACTTCTCAAAAGTGGTCTTAAATCAAGGTGACTGCAGGTCTCAATCCCAAACGAATGGGGGAAGAATTAATGAAATGGCCACCCGGACTATTTACATTGACCCCCCCCCCCCCCACCCCCTTTTTGATTTTACACTGCTGCTACTTGCTGTTTATCTATGCATAGTCACTTTACAAATGACCTCAACTAACCTGTACCCCCAAACATTGACTGGCAGAGCTACTCCACCTCAAGAATGACCCCCTGTATATAGCCTCATTATTGTTATGTCATTTTATTGTGTTACTTTTTGATTTGATTTGTTTTTTAAATTTAGTTTATTTTGTAAATATTTTCTTAACTCTATTTCTTGAACAGCATTGTTGGTTAAGGGTTTGTAAGTAAGCATTTCACGGTAAGGTCTACACCTGTTGTATTAGGCGCATGTGACAAATGTAATTACATTTTATTTTATTTTATTTGAAAATGGCACCATCTAGAAAGATGGCATTCAGAGGTATGGAGAAACAAGATTCACACAACATAGCTGACCACAACTGGACTGGACTGGCTGGGATATTTTCTTTACACATTGTCCTTTCAAGGATGGTTCCAGAACTTGGCTTGACTCAGCTCTGTAGTGTTAGCCAGCCCAGTTTGGCCCTGCTTGACTCAGCTCTGTAGTGTTAGCCAGCCCAGTTTGGCCCTGCTTGGCTTGACACAGCTCTGTAGTGTTAGCCAGCCCAGTTTGGCCCTGCTTGACTCAGCTCTGTAGTGTTAGCCAGCCCAGTTTGGCCCTGCTTGACTCAGCTCTGTAGTGTTAGCCAGCCCAGTTTGGCCCTGCTTGACTCAGCTCTGTAGTGTTAGCCAGCCCAGTTTGGCCCTGCTTGACTCAGCTCTGTAGTGTTAGCCAGCCCAGTTTGGCCCTGCTTGACTCAGCTCTGTAGTGTTAGCCAGCCCAGTTTGGCCCTGCTTGACTCAGCTCTGTAGTGTTAGCCAGCCCAGTTTGGCCCTGCTTGACTCAGCACTGTAGCGTTAGCCAGCCCAGTTTGGCCCTGCTTGACTCAGCTCTGTAGTGTTAGCCAGCCCAGTTTGGCCCTGCTTGGCTTGACTCAGCTCTGTAGTGTTAGCCAGCCCAGTTTGGCCCTGCATGGCTTGACTCAGTTCTATAGTGACAAACAGTCATCAGTGTGTTGGAGGGGATCAGTCTGATCAAGGAGAGGCGCAGAATCACTGATCTGGACCACTTAGTGAGTCAATATTTGAGATGCAAGTGGATTTGTAGATTAGTGAGTCTGTGCAGTTCACCGCAATGGATTTGATCTAAAACATGCACAATGTCATGAAGACCACTGCTACTCCATAGAATGAAACCATCCCCTATGAGGACTAATGACCAACTCTGAAACTCACCACACTATACTGTACTGACAGCATCATCATCACCCTAGCATTAATGTTCACACTCTGGGACTCATCTGTCCACATTTAAACTGGTCTAGGTCTCCTTACAGGTGAGACACATTTAAACTGGTCTAGGTCTCCTTACAGGTGAGACACATTTAAACTGGTCTAGGTCTCCTTACAGGTGAGACACATTTAAACTGGTCTAGGTCTCCTTACAGGTGAGACACATTTAAACTGGTCTAGGTCTCCTTACAGGTGAGACACATTTAAACTGGTCTAGGTCTCCTTACAGGTGAGACACATTTAAACTGGTCTAGGTCTCCTTACAGGTGAGACACATTTAAACTGGTCTAGGTCTCCTTACAGGTGAGACACATTTATACTGGTCTAGGTCTCCTTACAGGTTGTCCACATTTAAACTGGTCTAGGTCTCCTTACAGGTGAGACACATTTAAACTGGTCTAGATCTCCTTACAGGTGAGACACATTTAAACTGGTCTAGGTCTCCTTACAGGTGAGACACATTTAAACTGGTCTAAGTCTCCTTACAGGTTGGACACATGGGTCTAGAGGTCTCTAGTGGTTGAGTCTTGGTCTGGGTCTCACTGGTTCTGTTCCAATCAGTCTTGTCTCCATCTTTGGTATATTCAGTACCAATACACCAACGTCATACACTCCAGACCTGGGTTCCAGTGCTTAATTTGAGCCGGATCTGGCACCTCTCAGATTTGACCTCATTTGTTCCAGCACCTATTTGCCCGGCTCCGGTACCTCACGCATTATTTATACAATTTGTTTACTGTTTGCACTGTAAACATTTAAAAAAGCGATCAGAGTTAAATCAAGTTGCCTCCTGGTTATTTCTCCAGCCTCCCAGAAAAACCATCATGTAAAAGTGCGGTGATCCTTCTGTGCAATCATCCTAATCGTTCCCCACTGATTACAGACCTGCTCTATTATTTCTACATATGTCCATCAACCGACGAAGTGCACGGAGCAGGTGCAATTTGGACGGAGGCTCAGGTCAAGACCAAACAAGCATATAACCCCTGGCTTGTCAAGCAACATTCAAAGCTTATAATTGTAATAGCCAGTTATAATTGTAATGGCTTAGCAGATAATAACAAAAGAAGAACAATATTTACATGGCTCAAAGAGAAGGAATATAATATCTATTGTTTACAGGAAACCCATTCAACAATTCTAGATGAAGTTGGGTGGAAAAAGGACTGGGGGGCGAAATATACTTCTCCCATGGGCTAAGAAACTCAAAAGTGGTGATGATATTAATTAACAGTAAGTTCGATCCGAATGTGCAAATTGTCCAAACAGATACGCAAGGTAGATAGATTATTTTAAATATGTTATTGGACCATAAACAAATATGTCTCATTAACCTTTACGGACAAAATAATGATGATCTGAGGATGCCTCCCGCGACGGCGTGACCCGTCAGAGAAATAGTGGCCTTGCCATGCGGATATCCTCGCATGCGTTTGTTAACAATCTAGGTCTTAGTTGTTGAAGTGCATCACACATATCTGAATTGCCACTCGAGCTCCAAAAGAGAGACACACAGGGCAGTCACCAGGGAAGTGATGGTGTTATTACTGCACACAGGGCAGTCACCAGGGAAGTGATGGTGTTATTACTGCACACAGGGCAGTCACCAGGGAAGTGAGGGTGTTATTACTGCACACAGGACAGTCACCAGGGAAGTGAGGGTGTTATTACTGCACACAGGGCAGTCACCAGGGAAGTGATGGTGTTATTACTGCATACAGGGCAGTCACCAGGGAAGTGATGGTGTTATTACTGCACACAGGGCAGTCACCAGGGAAGTGAGGGTGTTATTACTGCACACAGGGCAGTCACCAGGGAAGTGAGGGTGTTATTACTGCACACAGGGCAGTCACCAGTGGACAATACAGGATACAGCCAGTTCATAGAGGAGCTGAAGGTGCTTTATGCTCAATACTGGCCAGAGGATGCAGGAGCACTGTATGGAGAAACAGTGATAGAATCTCTCTGCCAGAGGTTTGGCATTGGCAGTCCACGTACGGTCATACGGGCCTACAGGCAGTACAGGGACACTGATGGTAATGATAAAGGAGACTTTCCAGATGGACTTAAAGATATGTTGATGGAGGTCAGCACCATCCCCATCTCCAGATGGACTTAAAGAGATGTTGATGGAGGTCAGCACCATCCCCATCTCCAGATGGACTTAAAGAGATGTTGATGGAGGTCAGCACCATCCCCATCTCCAGATGGACTTAAAGAGATGTTGATGGTGGTCAGCACCATCCCCATCTCCAGTGCAGAAGGCCAGCAGGGATTTTCTCAAATGAATCTGATTTGCACCTCAACCCGCTCCTCTCTGCATACCTCCACCATATCAGGGCTACTCTTTCTGAACCTTGTTGGCCCACCCCTGACCAAATTCAACCCAGTCCCCAATGTGAGGTCATGGATTGCTAAAGGACCCAGATGTGTCACAGACACCAGGAGCAAAACAAGAGATAGGGAGGAGGAGACGCACCAGGAAATGGCCGTGTTGTGGAAGGTTCTGGAAAACTTTACAAACTTGTTCTGTACTGTGAAGTTAATCTGAATATGCTCTTCATATTATCAGATAGGCAGGAAGCCTATATACTATAATATGTGTTCTGCTGTAGCATACATTGATTTATTTTATTTGAAGTATATTCTGATATCAAATCAAATGTTTGTCCTACAGTGATGTCTTGAAAAGTATATGAAATGTGAGTATTGTAAGCCCCACCTCTGAGTATATGAAATGTGAGCATTGTAAGCCCCACCTCTGAGTATATGAAATGTGAGTCTTGTAAGCCCCACCTCTGAGTATATGAAATGTGAGTCTTGTAAGCCCCACCTCTGAGTATATGAAATGTGAGTATTGTAAGCCCCACCTCTGAGTATATGAAATGTGAGTCTTGTAAGCCCCACCTCTGAGTATATGAAATGTGAGTCTTGTAAGCCCCACCTCTGAGTATATGAAATGTGAGTCTTGTAAGCCCCACCTCTGAGTATATGAAATGTGAGTCTTGTAAGCCCCACTTCTGAGTATATGAAATGTGAGTATTGTAAGCCCCACCTCTGAGTATATGAAATGTGAGTCTTGTAAGCCCCACCTCTGAGTATGTGTTCATATGCATATGGAGGGTGTTCTGCAGTGACACCTACAAATGTTGCTGTACATTGATGTCTTGAAAATTAGGCTGTAAGAAATTCAGACTTGTAAGCCCCACAGCTACACTAGAGTATGTGGGCATAGTATATGTTGGAGCCAAACGCGTGGCCGACGCGTGACGGTGGCTGTGTGAGAAGCACGCCTGTATCTCTCACATAACTAGAATGACTGTGATGAGTGTGGTGGAAGGAGTCAGGCGCAGGAGGGTAATCACCGAATACAGAGTTTATTCCTACGTTGACACACAAATGCACTCCAATAGCGATCAACGAAACAGGCACAGGGCAAACTAACATCCCTGGCAAATACACTGTAACGGACTCCAATAATACATAGGCACAGGAGGGGAAATCTACCCTGGCAACCCAATGTTATGAGTAGCTCCACCGAGCTACACTACTCTCACAATTAACAATCCCCCACAAGAACAAGGGGGTAGAGGGAACACTTATACACTGACTAATTAGGGGATAGGAACCAGGTGTGTGTGATTGACAAGACAAGACAATTGTGATGATGATTGGGGCGGCAGTGGTTAGTAAGCCGGTGACGACGAACGCCGAAGCCTGCCCGAACAAGGAGGAGAGGCAGCATCGGCCGAAGTCGTGACAATGACATTCACTTTCTACGATCTCTCTCCCTCTCTAATCTGATAAACTGAGTTGAAATGTATTTGGCTAAGGTGTATGTAATCTTCCGACTTCAAATGTAACATATCATATCATTGCATACAGTATAGAACACCATCTAGAAGAGATAGACATATCATTACATACAGTATAGAACACCATCTAGAAGACATAGACATATCATTACATACAGTATAGAACACCATATAGAAGACATAGACATATCATTACATACAGTATAGAACACCATATAGAAGACATAGACATATCATTACATACAGTATAGAACACCATCTAGAAGACATAGACATATCATTACATACAGTATAGAACATACTTTTACACCACTGGACTAACAGGAACAATTACACACCAATAAACACACTGTAATGTAAAGTGTTGCATCATTCTCAATGATCAGTCAATACATACGGTATTCATTTCTTATAGTTAGTGTCATAGCACAAGTTTAAGGCATTACAAAATTAATTAAAAGCATTATACAAATGTACTTCATAGAAACTGTTACCCTTTATATATTCTAACCACTCTATTTAATGTATTCCATATTAAGGGCTCTAACCTAGGAACACAAATCTTTGTCTCTATTAACATTGTGTACAGTCTCTCTCTCTCTCTCTCTCTCTCTCTCTCTCTCTCTCTCTCTCTCTCTCTCTCTCTCTCTCTCTCTCACTCTCACTCTCACTCTCACTCTCACTCGCTCTCTCCCTCTCTCTCCCTCTAACCCCACCCCTCTGGTAGAACCAGGAAGTCCCTCCCCCTCCCACAAACTCTCTTCTGTGGAAACGAAACTTATCTGATTCTCTGTGTCGTCTGTCTGTGTGAGAGTGAACAACCATCCAAATGGCTCAGCAAGGAGTTCTGCTCAACCAGGACCAGTTCTGTTGTTCTGTCTGTCTGGATCTACTGAAGGAGCCGGTCACCATCCCCTGTGGACACAGTTACTGTAGAAGCTGTATTGAGGGCTGCTGGGATCAGGATGTTCTGAAAGGGGTCTATAGCTGTCCTCAGTGCAGACAGACCTTCACTCCAAGGCCTAATCTGACGAAAAGTAACATATTGGCTGAGGTGGTGGAGAAACTGAAGGAGACAGGACTCCAGGCTGCTCCCCCTCCTGCTCTGTGCTATGCTGGACCTGGAGATGTGGTGTGTGATTTCTGCACTGGGACCAGAAAGCAGAAAGCCCTCATGTCCTGTCTGGTGTGTCTGGCCTCTTACTGTGAGACTCACCTCCAATCTCACTATGAATCTCCTGCTTTCAAGAAGCACAAGCTGGTCAAAGCCACCGCACAACTACAGGAGAAGATCTGCTCTCATCATGACAAACTGCTGGAGGTTTACTGTCGTACCGATCAGCAGTGTATCTGTCTGCTGTGTGTGATGGATGAACATAAAGGCCATGATACAGTGTCAGCTGCAGCAGAGAGGACTGAGAAACAGGTAAGACCAGAACTACTTGTTGGTGACTGTCTGATAAACAAATAATTAAAGATACAGTAGGAACTAAGGCTGTTTGAATATGAGAGAAATCAAATGAAATCAATCCTCTGCAGAATAAATATGAACACAAACCTTGATTATATAGATATGCTAACCCAGATTCTCCAAATGTATCACCATTTTCTAAAGTCAAACACCATTATCATTCGTTATCAAACACCCAATCAGCTCCCCTGTTTTGTGCACTGTTAAAACTATAATCATTCACATAACAACTTAATAATATAATTTCACACACACTCTTCCTCAACATTTTAATCCCTAACTTCTATGGGCCCTATGTCACATTACTATACTATTGATCTAGTGGACAAATAAAGCTTGATAGCTCATTGAAGAGTGATTCTCCACAGAGGCAGCTGGGGATGAGTCAGCAGAAAGTCCAGCAGAGATTCCAGGAGAGAGAGAAGGACCTGAAGGAGCTCAAACAGGCTGTAAAGTCTCTCAAGGTGAGTATTGTTGACCAGAGGAGACACACCATTTCACTTCTCTCCTCCAGTCAGAGAGAGAGAGAGAGGGGCCCGTCTCAAATCCCACTGGCTCCACTGTTGGGAACAGGCTGTCTGGACCCCTTTCAGAGAATAGACGGCTTAATGTAACCGGCGGGATATGAACCCGGGTCTACTGAGGAGAGAAACCAACATCTTGACTGTTTCACCAAGAGGTCATTCAACATTAGGCTGACACTGATTTTGATGTCGCAAGAGGGGTTACCTCATCACATAACCTTGAGTAACCATGAAAGACTCATGTCCCCTATACATTAACATGGAGCTCTCTCTCTCTCTCTCAATTCAAATGAATTCAAAGGGCTTTATTGGCATGGGAAACATATGTTTACATTGCCAAAGCAAGTGAAATAGATACTAAACAAAAGTGAAATAAACCACCAGAAATTAACAGTAAACATTACACTCACATAAGTTCCAAAGGAATAGAGACATTTCACATGTTATAATTCAAGTGCAAACAGAGTGAGCCATTCGCCAGACCGAGTTCTGGAGGTGAAATGGAAATGAATGAGGGAGAGTTAAGTGAGGTAGAAGGTGTGGTGAAGAGCTCAGAACCAGAGCCTGGCATCAATGGACATGATAAAGAAGAATCTGGTGCAGTAGGAGTTACATTGTTGGAGAACGTGGATCCATACCTTTTGGTAGATCCATTTGTGGTTTCAGGGTGGGTGGGAAAGGAGTTGGGTGCAGTTGAATCAGTGAAGGTAACCTGTCGCAGCAGTTTGTGGGAGGGAAATTCCAAGACGTTTTATGTGTGCGGAAGAGAATGGGATAAAGGATTGTTCTGGTGAATAAAGTGTTTGTCAACTGTTGGGATGCCCATGTTGCTGGGGATTGGAAGTGTCCGGTGCGAGAGAGGCAGGGTGAGGTGGCTAGAGTCAGAGTAGTACAGAAGGTGTCGTATGCTGAGACAGTGAAGGAAGTAGAGGAGGATGGGTCAAGGGTGAGAGATCCTGAGAGGATCCCTGTGAGTAGTAGATCTGTGCCAGCACAGAGGGATAGGCCAATGAGTGATATATGCTTTAGTAAAGTTAGCTTCTTAGAGTTCATAGCAATGGTTATCAACTGTACCCCAGAAATGGAACGTAAATCACAGAAAATAGATGTTGTGGTGGCAGCTGCAGAGAAGTATTTGGGCATACAAGATTAGACTTCAGAAGAGTTACAGGGTGTGTTGAGTGGTGGTGTCCCGTCCTCCCAGGCCGTTGGCATGGTGCAGGAGCAGATAGGGTCAAAGTAGTGGAATGGGGTAGTGGGTATTTAATGAGTGTAGGGTTAGTTGGAAGGGTGTTTTTTGTTTTATTATAATTTCCCCTTTTCCCATTTTGTATCACAAAGTATAATGGATTTATATTATAGTCCAGTTGGGGGAAATGTCGGTGGACCAAGATTCAAAGGTCAGATTAGGAAGGAAGAGGTGGTGTTTTCTCGATTGTGCTTAGAACATTGTACATTGAACTCGTCATTACATCTGGTTGGCAAGCATGTGAATGGTTTGTGTCTGGAGGGTATGGTCGATGAAACGGTGGAGCATGTGTTGTTATATTGTTGTAAGTATGTTGAAGAGAGGGAAAGATTGAAGTGTAGCATTGAGGTTGGACGGGGTTGGGGGGGTTTGGAAGGGATTTTGGGGATGGGGGAGGGTCTATTAGAAGTTAGTAGGGCTCTTCTTTATTTTCTCAGAAGTACTGAGTTAGGTAGGAGGATTTAGAAATGTTGGAAACCGTGATTGACCACACACTCCAGCACAGTAGGTGGCGGCATGCACCTTTAACGTTGGTTTGTGGACCGCCATTATATCATAGAAGAAGAAGTTGTTGCTGTGAGTGATTTGTGGTTCGTGAGGAGGGCTACTATTCTTTTTTCTTTTGGTTCTTGCGTATTTTCTGGATTTATTTTCTGATGGTGGAGGGTTTGTTTATTGGTTTCCACTGTTTATCGTTTAGAGTTGAGGGGGGAGTAGGGGTAGTTTGTTAGGGCGGCGTGATGGCCTCAACCGAGTGGAGAAGAAACGCTGTCGCTTCGGGTGCGGTCCGGAGAAAGGTGTGGAGGAAGTTTTGCTCATGGTCGGCGAACAGGTTGGAGCGGAACATCTGCACACTGCATCCAGAATGAACAAGGCGGTGGTTGTGTTAATGAAAAAGGTTTGTCTTGTTGTGAGTGGGATTTTTGTGAGGGGTGTGTTGGTGCAGATGTCGCCTCTTTCGATAAGAGTTGTGGTGGCTAATCTGCCTCCGTTTATTGCTTACGAACAGACCGCAAGTAGTTGGTTAGTTTTGGTAAATTTGCAAGTGGTTTTCGTGTGCTCTCGGCTGGGTGCCAAGCGGAATCCGTTAAACATGTCTCTTTTCGTAGACAAGTGTTTGTTTCTTAACAAACCTCAAGGTTACACAGGGGAGGGGTGGAACACAGGGTTTGCTAGCACAGATAGTTTTGGGTGTTTCTAGTGTGGGGATCATCAGTTATAGGCTACAAGCAGCAATATGATTGATAGGTAGGACAGGTATTGAACCCAAATAATCCCTACTCAGATGCGCTAACCTCAACCCTAGTAAACATGCATTATAAAAACCTTCTATATAAAATTATCTCATATTGGGAGTAAATAGCCTCTGAATAGAAAAGAAAAAACACTGCATCTTCCAGCCTACCAATAAATGACATAATGCAACGGTCGCGGTTAGCATATTTACCTCAACATGCCCCTCGCTTGCGTGAGAAGGCAGAGTGCTCGATGCTGGTTGATGAATTTGACAATTCATGTACTAGGAAAATACGTTTTTGTCGACCAGAGGTGACTGAATTAATGTTCAGGCGTATTGATAATCATTATAGTAATGAAGTATAATTTCAAAACATGACCATAAAAACAGGTAATAATAAACATGAATCATCATTATATTACTTCACAGTAATGTGTTTTCAGTCCTTCCTCTTGCGTTAGCAGTGTGGAAAGGGACAGTAAAAAACTCAGGCAGGAGTTTTCCTGTGAGGGGGAGTGGTGGTGTATCCAGGGAGAGAACTAAACTAATCTTCTGAAATGTCATTCATGGTATTATGCTGCCATCTATTGGAATTATTAAGCAACTGCAGTAGTACTGAATAAAGTGTTTTTCCTTACTAATCCGTACTAAAATAGTGATTACTCAGAATTGCAAAATAAATGGCGGGGGTACCAGAAGGGAGGAGAGTACATTTTTTACATTTTAGTCATTTAGCAGATGCTCTTATCCAGAGCGACTTACAGTTAGTGAGTGCATACATTTTCATACTGTCCCGCCATGGGAAACGAACCCACAACCCTGGCGTTGCAAGCCCCATGCTCTACCAACTGAGCTACACGGTAGTAGTGCATGGCCAAGTGGTGGTGTGCAGGCCGTGGAGAAAGCGGTGGTGGGGAGGGTTGCAGCTGGGCTACATGAGCTGAGGCAGGTTTCTGTAGTAACAGAGACTCCGGTGGACGAAGGCTTGGTGGGCTCATTCCAGAAAATATTGCCTGTCATTGGGGAAGAGGCTCTGATCAGGGGGGAAGTGCAGGGGGGCAGAGACTGGGGAGGAGGAGGACGGTACCGTGCCAATGGAGGAGGAGGAAGAGGGGGGAGGTGAGTCTGCGGATGCGGAGGACAAGGTGTCTCGTTTTCAGACGGCTCATTGGATCCAGAGCTGACAGCCAGTCAGGCTGAGGGCCCAGTATATACGGTGTGAGAACTTTCTAGGTTCCTGATGGAGACTGAAGGGGAAAAAGAAGGTTCTGCTGGAGTCTTATTTTATTGATCCTGGAAGGTTTGTAAGGTCAGTACAACACGTGATGAAGAATGAGGGGTTTAGTGTCCTTTCACCTAGGAAGCGGTATAGGCTGAGAAAATGGGTCATGGGTTCTTAAGGGCATGTCTTCAGAATCTGCTTAAATGGATGTTTTTTTCTGTCATGGCGGCTTTATGGGCTTCTCTACTGGTTTCTGATTGTGGTGATTTCCCTCCCACCTCTTATGGAGATTTCACGGTTAGACTTCCTTAACATGAACGGCGGCAAAGACTGGGGGAATATGTAAACCAAAAACATTTAAATGCCATGGCAGAAATCTTAGTGCAGGGGTGGCAAAAGAGGTGTGTAAGGGTAGGTTGTTAGTGTTTAGAGCCCAAATAATGACCTTGTCTTTGCTTTCATAAATGTGTCTGCACCTGGTCCTCTGTAGCTCAGCTGGTAGAGCACGGCGCTTGTAACGCCAGGGTAGTGGGTTCGATCCCCGGGACCACCCATACACAAAAAATATATATATATATATATATATATATATATATATATATATATATATATATATATATATGCACGCATGACTGTAAGTCGCTTTGGATAAAAGTGTCTGCAAAATGGCACATTATATTATATTATAGTACAGGGCTCAGTTCTCTGTTTCACCAGAGGGGTTGGAAAAACAGAGTGGGGAAACCAAGAAAATCCCTTGTTTTACGTTTGTCTGATGGGCGGGTAACTTCTGTTGTGGGGAGATGAGGGAGCCTGATGGGTGGGTAACTTCTGTTGTGGGGAGATGAGGGAGCCTGATGGGTGGGTAACTTCTGTTGTTGGGAGATGAGGGAGCCTGATGGGTGGGTAACTTCTGTTGTGGGGAGATGAGGGAGCCTGATGGGTGGGTAACTTCTGTTGTGGGGGAGATGAGGGAGCCTGATGGGTGGGTAACTTCTGTTGTGAGGAGATGAGGGAGCGTGATGGGTGGGTAACTTCTGTTGTGGGGAGATGAGGGAGCCTGATGGGTAGGTAACTTCTGTTGTGGGGGAGATGAGGGAGCCTGATGGGTGGGTAACTTCTGTTGTGGGGAGATGAGGGAGCCTGATGGGTGGGTAACTTCTGTTGTGGGGAGATGAGGGAGCCTGATGGGTGGGTAACTTCTGTTGTGGGGGAGATGAGGGAGCCTGATGGGTGGGTAACTTCTGTTGTGGGGAGATGAGGGAGCCTGATGGGTGGGTAACTTCTGTTGTGGGGAGATGAGGGAGCCTGATGGGTGGGTAACTTCTGTTGTGGGGAGATGAGGGAGCCTGATGGGTGGGTAACTTCTGTTGTGGGGAGATGCGGGAGCCTGATGGGTGGGTAACTTCTGTTGTGGGGGAGATGAGGGAGCCTGATGGGTGGGTAACTTCTGTTGTGGGGAGAGGAGGGAGCCTGATGGGTGGGTAACTTCTGTTGTGAGGAGATGAGGCTGTGGAGTTGTACTCTGATTTATAGAGGGCAGAACTCTGTGGTCCTCTGTAGCTCAATTGGTAGAGCATGGCGCTTGTAATGCCAGGGTAGTGGGTTCGATCCCCGGGACCACCCATATGTAAAAATGTATGCACATGACTGTAAGTCGCTTTGGATAAAAGCATCTGCTAAATGGCATATTATTATTATTATCCTGGGTGTTCTCAGGTTCTGCTCACAGACCTTTCCAAACTCTGTCACAGAGAAATTAAGGTTAGACACATCAGGAGCTTAGCAGGAGTGAAGGGGCATCAGTGGCAGGGGGTTGTGGGGGCTGAGAGCATGGCAGGGTATAGGTGGAGGGTGCTCTATAAGCTCCCAGTACTGGAAAGGTCAGGGGTCGTCCAGTGGAGGGTATTACATGGAGCCCTGGACACCAATAGCTGGTTGGCTCGGGTTGACCTGGGAGTTGGGGAGGGGGGTCCGTTTTCTGCAATGACAGACTGTTCATCATGTTTTTTCTGTGTTGCCAGGGTAATGCTATTACTGTTGACGCCTTAGGGTTGAGTTTGAGTTGTACAAAATGATCAACAGTGTGGAGATGTTTCAGGAGGTATGGGGGCTCAGGGGGGCTGTCTGTACGGCTGGAGAGGAGGGGTTGGATGGACGGTTGGAATGTGGTGCTGGTTGGTGTATTGTACTGTGGTGTTGGGTACTGGATAATGTGATTGTGTGGAGGTTGGGGTGGCACGCAATGTGTTTTTAGGAGTGGGGGTGGGGGTGTTAGTGTAATGAGAATGGCTCATTAAAGTAAGACAAGTCAGTCTCTCTCTCTCTCTTAACAGCGCTCTGCACAGGCAGCAGTGGAGGACAGTGATAAGATCTTTACTGAGCTGATCCGCTCCATTGAGAGAAGGCGCTCTGAGGTGAAGGAGCTGATCAGAGCCCAAGAGAAGGCTCAAGTGAGTCAAGCTGAAGGACTCCTGGAGCAACTGGAGCAGGAGATAGCTGAGCTGAGGAAGAGAAGCACTGAGCTGGAGCAGCTCTCACACACAGAGGATCACATCCATTTCCTCCAGGTAACTCAACTGCCTTGATACATGTGATATGAAATTAAAACTCTCAATCATTTGGTTCTGCTCTCTCTCCCTCTCTCTCTCTCTCTCCAGAGTTATCAGTCTCTCTCCGGTACCAGTGTATCTTCAGACTTACCCAGCATCGTTGTCCGTCCTCTTCAGTACTTTGGAGATGTGAGTAAGACTGTGTCTGAACTGAGAGAGAAACTAGAAGACGTCCTTAAAGGAGAATGGACCAAGATCTCCTCTACAGGTGTGTTGAAAATAATAAGAACATCAACTTTAGACCATTGAAAGTTCCCTACTAGTCATATACACGTGGAATATGGTATGATGATAACATTCCCTCTCTCTGTGAATGTGTTTGTGTGTCTGTAGTGAATATAGTGGATGTTGTACTGCCTCCAGAGCCCAAGACCAGAGAACAGTTCTTACAATGTGAGTCTCTTTATTCTGAAGTAACTAACAGTCTCTTTTTACTGACACCCCTAACAATCCCTCTAGAAATATATAGCAATAGTAGATCTAATCAAAGACTGGGTATCTATCTGACTCCTCATATTTCTCTGATTTGATCTCTGCTGTGCTCTAATCAAAGACAGGGTAGATACAGTATCTGACTTCACTTATTGTTCTAACTCCCCTCATTGGTCTCTGCTCTGCTCTTCTCCCAGATTCCTGTCAGCTCACACTGGACCCAAACACAGCAGACACACACCTCTCTCTGTCTGAAGGGAACAGAAAGGTGACCTATACAGGCCAAGTCCAACCATATCCTGTTCATCCAGACAGATTCACTAACTACTGCCAGGTTCTGTGTAGAGAGGGTCTGTCTGGACGCTGTTACTGGGAGGTGAAGTGGAGTGGGGAGTGTGTTTTTACAGCAGTCTCATATAAAGACATCAGCAGAACAGGGACAGATGGTGCATTTGGATACAATAACAAGTCCTGGAGTTTAGTGTGCTCTATTGGTGGTTGTTGGTTCAGAAACAATACTGTTGGGACTAAAGTATCAGGCCCTCTGTCCTCCAGAGTAGGAGTGGACCTGGATCACAAGGCAGGTACTCTGTCCTTCTACAGTGTCTCTGATACAATGACCCTCCTCCACAGAGTCCAGACCACATTCACTCAGCCCCTCTATCCTGGGTTTAGGCTCTATAATGGTACTGCTGAGCTGGTTAAACTGTAGTAGGGTCCACATAGATACTAGTCATGCTGGTGTAGTCTATAGCTGAGCTGGTTAAACTGTAGTAGGGTCCACATAGATACTAGTCATGCTGGTGTAGTCTATAGCTGAGCTGGTTAAACTGTAGTAGGGTCCACATAGATACTAGTCATGCTGGTGTAGTCTATAGCTGAGCTGGTTAAACTGTAGTAGGGTCCACATAGATACTAGTCATGCTGGTGTAGTCTATAGCTGAGCTGGTTAAACTGTAGTAGGGTCCACATAGATACTAGTCATGCTGGTGTAGTCTATAGCTGAGCTGGTTAAACTGTAGTAGGGTCCACATAGATACTAGTCATGCTGGTGTAGTCTATAGCTGAGCTGGTTAAACTGTAGTAGGGTCCACATAGATACTAGTCATGCTGGTGTAGTCTATAGCTGAGCTGGTTAAACTGTAGTAGGGTCCACATAGATACTAGTCATGCTGGTTTAGTCTATAGCTGAGCTGGTTAAACTGTAGTAGGGTCCACATAGATACTAGTCATGCTGGTGTAGTCTATAGCTGAGCTGGTTAAACTGTAGTAGGGTCCACATAGATACTAGTCATGCTGGTGTAGTCTATAGCTGAGCTGGTTAAACTGTAGTAGGGTCCACATAGATACTAGTCATGCAGGTGGTGATGGTCCTCAGATATAATACTCTGTTTTTCTGTACAATCATTTTTGTCTGACTGATTCAATCTTCAGAGTTTAATTAAAACTTAAAGTATTTTTATCAAATGCAATGTTTTAATCTTATACATTTACATGAATCATGATGTATGCTGTTAATGTATGTTGGTTGGTATTCAGAACCATTGAAATGTTTTCTCAATTGGTTCTCTGTCTCAATGTAATTTTCCTCAGTATCATGGAACAGGTAGTGTTACTTACTTGCTAATTGAACTATATGGGCCGGTTTCCCGGACACAGATGAAGCCTAGTCCTAGACTAAAAAGCATGTTCAATGGAGATGTCCTTGAAACCGGCCCTAAGTTTGGCATCTTTTATTCTCCCATAATGCTCAGTCAAGCAACATTAAACCTGTCCAGCAGGTGGTGCTATTAACCAAACAATAAAACCAGCAGATATCTTGACTTGCCACTCAGTATATCAGTAATGTTCAGAATTGTACTTTAATATCATTGGAGATTGATGGTCTTTTTAATCCACTATCTAGAGTCAGGAACAGATGAAGTTAGGTCTGCTACTGTTCAGTTATTAAATATGATTCATGGTGATGGGAAATAAAAAATACATCTAGTAGTAGTTTTCCTTTGCTATTTATTCCAAGGTGTGTCTTTAACTTGTAAATGGATTGTGTTGAAGCTGGCATGTGGTGTGGATGATAGAATAGAGTGAATAGAGGAGAGAAGAGAGGAGGAGAGGAGAACATCATATAGAAGACAGATAAGATAGAGAGAGAATTCATACCCAGGGGAGTTACTGGCTCTGGCCCAAATGACACCCTGTTCCCTACGTAGTGCACTAGGCTACTTCTGATCAGATCTAAAGTAGTGCACTACATAGGGAATAGGGTGGAGATTTGCTCACTGTCATTAGAATGAAGATTTCCATACAGGAGTTACTGTCTCTGGCCCAAATCTCACCCTGTTCCCTACGTAGTGCACTAGGCTTCTTTTGACCAGATCTAAAGTAGTCTTCTAGATTTTACATGTTTTCTCCCTGTCATTAGAAAATGACAATATGGTAATGACTTTAGTGGTTTCCTCCCCCTTTGTTTTTATTGGTTGTGTGTTATGTGTGTTGTTGTGTTAGGTTTTCCCCCTGTGTTCCTAATGGAAAATCCATTAACAATGAATCACAAACAAATTATATTCCAGTTGTGTTTAGACAACTTCATGGCTGACATCCCCCAGTTCTGTTAAGACCCATTGAACTGGGTCGCATTCTAA
Source organism: Coregonus lavaretus (assembly GCF_964263955.1). Lineage (NCBI taxonomy): Eukaryota > Metazoa > Chordata > Actinopteri > Salmoniformes > Salmonidae > Coregonus > Coregonus lavaretus. Next base: position 63,962 of record NW_028157787.1, read on the forward strand.
ATGGTCACTTGTATTGATAGTCCATACTGGGCCTAACTGGGGTTAACCATACTGGAGGGTTTCTTTCTGCACACATATTCCCTCATCTCCAGAACTTTACCTGATGTCCTCTGTCTCTCTCTCTCTCTCTCTCCCATCAAACCGTATAGAAAGCAGCCAACCTCAATATGGTTCCATTCCTGTAGTTATCAGGACACATGAGGTGTGGAACTATTATCTCCTTTCTAAGTGTGAACTTGTCCACTTCCCTTCATGGATTTAAAAGGAAATGACTGGTATATGTAAACTCCCTCTACCCCATGCCAACACCAATCCAATGCTGTACAATTAATTCCATAGCTTAACAACATACATCACTCACACACACACTCACACAGACACACCTATTCACTTGGGCCTTCTCCCTCATGCCCTGCTGACATCCATGCAGGCCCACATTGACCTTGTGTCCTCTGGAGCACCATGCATCTTGTTCTACACTCCCTGTCTTAAAACCCTTTCTCCCATGGGCCTGAGAGTACAGCTCATTTGAGACCATTTTGGAAAAGATTTTCTGTCATTTTTAAATGCCCACAAAAAATTTCACATTATACTGCTGTTTTGAATGTATAGCAAAACCAGGTAGTTTTGAGGTTGAATAGCTACTTGAGTTGCTTGGTTCTACTGAAATTACCAACAGGCATTGGTCCAGGGTGATCAGGCCTATAATTTGAGACCATTTGGGTAAAGATTAGAGCTTTCTTTCCTTTTTAAATCACTCCAGGCAATATGTAATACAAATCTGATATGGTTGCAATGCTGGGAAGAACTACACCACAGTAGATCCACGTTGCCTTTCAACTTTTTTCAAATAGGTTAAATCCTTCCAAAATGTCATATGAGGTGCAGCAGGCTAGGTGAAAGGGGGGAGAGAGTGGCCAGCCTCCACAGGGGATATAGAAATACATTGCCTGCTGCCCTAACTTCAACTTGATGCCTATGTGGGTTTATATTGCCATATCAAACTGTCTTCTTTGTCAACCCATCAGGCCACTATAAGGATTACCTGTGTTGAGTTTAAGCTTCCTGGAGCAACTGGAAGTGGGAAGATTGACCCTAAACATGGTTTAGATGTATCCACCAGCAGATAGTGAAAACGCTACATTCAAACCTCTGTAAAAAGTTTAGTTTTTCACGGATTGACCTGAAACTCAGGATTCTGTAAGAGCTTGTCCCAATGAGGATATGTGTTTAATTACAGCTTCCTGTGACAACCGGAAGTGCCTTACATTGTGGTCATAGGTGCTGTTTCGAAGGGTTAAAAAGGTCACATCCTTCCAAAATGTCACATGTGTGATTAGGCAACCCTCATGAACCCGTACATTTTAGAAAACCAGGTTTTTATCCATTTGTTTTTTTATAAAGCTAGAAAAAAATATATAAAAAAAATAAAAAATATGAAGAAAAATATGCATCACTAACTGTAAGTCGCTCTGGATAAGAGTGTCTGCTAAATGACTACCAAATATATATATATATTTTTTTTTTCATAAATATGAAAATGAAAAAAAAGACGACTACCAGGTGAACGCATAACTTACCACGTGCCCGTAGCCAAACACGTCTTTAAATGACCAGTGGGGTCGAATCCGGGTGGGGGGGGTGTGATAACTGCCTGAATGGAGGTGAAGCTTCACTTAATCTACTTTGAAGCAGAGAAAAAAATATGAAAACTTATTTTTTCAAAAATATGAAAATGAAAAAAAAGAAGACATGGGGGCGTGCGGGACGCACTCGCTAAGCGGACCGGCACATTGAACGCGGGTCGGCGACTCCCCGCTTGCCAGGAGCCCTCCGGAAACGTGGACGGATCCTGCCGAGTAAGAAATTATACTCGGGAGGTGTTTACCCAGCTGCCGAGTATACCAGGTGACCCTCAACCCCTTGATACATGTACACCTACCATAAACACTATAATAATTCACATAGCAACATAGAAAATGTCATATGGTAAAGGGACTTCCTCAAGATTTTAGACTTTCCTCTCTATGTGCCCTATGTCACATTACTATACTATTGATCTACTGGACAAATAAAGCTTGATAGCTCATTGAAGAGTGATTCTCCACAGATGCAGCTGGGGATGAGTCAGCAGAAAGTCCAGCAGAGATTCCAGGAGAGAGAGAAGGAGCTGAAGGAGCTCCAACAGGCTGTGGAGTGTCTCAAGGTGAGTATTGTTGACCAAAGGAGACACACCATTTCACTTCTCTACTCCAGTCAGAGAGAGAGAGACAGAGAGAGAGACAGAGAGAGGGAGAGGGGACTCTCTCCAATCCCACTGACCTCACTGTTGGGTACATGCTGTCTGGACTATTTTCAGAGAATAGACTGCTTAATGTAACCGACGGGATATGAACCAGGTCTACCGCGGGAGAAAGCAACAGCTTGACCGTTACACCAAGAGGACATTCCCTACATTGGAGCTGAATGTCAACATTAAAGATGAAGAAGAGGAGGAGAAGATTGGGGAATCTGTTTCTCATGGGAAGAGCAGGTTCTATCACATTAATCATGATGTATGTTTCTGATGTGTATTGGTTGGCATTCAGAACCATTGATATGTTTTCTCAATTGGTTCTCTGTCTCTATGTAATTTTCCTCAGTATCATTGAACAGCTTGTAGGCTCGACCCAATTGATGTGTTCTCTGTCACCTGGAGCTGCATGGAAAATGGTCCAGGAACAAAAGGACAATTCCCAAGGACTAGTCAGCCCACTACAAGCTGGAATAACTTACTTTCTACTTAAACTATATGGGCCGGTTTCCCCGACACAGATTAAGCCTAGTCCTAGACTAAAAAGCATGTTCAATGGAGATATCCGGGAAACCGGCCCTAAATTTGGCAACTTTTATTCTCCCATACTGCTCAGTCAAGCAACATTAAACCTGTCCAGCAGGTGGTGCTATTAACCAAACAATAAAAACCCAGCACATATCTTGACTTACCACTCAGTATATCAGTAATGTTCAGAATTGTACTTTAATATCATTGGAGATTGATGGTCTTTTTAATCCACTATCCAGAGTCAGGAACAGATTAAGTTAGGTCTGCTACTGTTCAGTTATTAAATATGATTCATGGTGATGGGAAATAAAAAATCCATCTAGTAGTAGTTTTCCTTTGCTATTTATTCCAAGGTGTGTCTTTAACTTGTAAATGGATTGTGTTGAAGCTGGCATGTGGTGTGGATGATAAAATAGAGTGAATAGAGGAGAGAAGAGAGGAGGAGAGGAGAACATCATATAGAAGACAGATAAGATAGAGAGACAATTCATACCTAGGGGAGTTACTGACACTGGCCCAAATGACACCCTGTTCCCTACGTAGTGCACTAGGCTACTTCTGATCAGATCTAAAGTAGTGCACTACATAGGGAATAGGGTGGAGATTTGCTCACTGTCATTAGAATGAAGATTTCCATACAGGAGTTACTGTCTCTGTCCCAAATCTCTCCCTGTTCCCTACGTAGTGCACTAGGCTTCTGTTGACCAAATCTAAAGTAGTCTTCTAGATTTTACATGTTTTCTCCCTGTCATTAGAAAATGACAATATGGTAATGACTTTAGTGGTTTCCTCCCCCTTTGTTTTTATTGGTTGTGTGTTATGTGTGTTGTTGTGTTAGGTTTTCCCCCTGTGTTCCTAATGGAAAATCCATTAACAATGAATCACAAACAAATTATATTCCAGTTGTGTTTAGACAACTTCATGGCTGACATCCCCCAGTTCTGTTAAGACCCATTGAACTGGGTCGCATTCTAAATGGTCACTTGTATTGATAGTCCATACTGGGCCTAACTGGGGTTAACCATACTGGAGGGTTTCTTTCTGCACACATATTCCCTCATCTCCAGAACTTTACCTGATGTCCTCTGTCTCTCTCTCTCTCTCTCTCTCTCTCCCATCAAACCGTATAGAAAGCAGCCAACCTCAATATGGTTCCATTCCTGTAGTTATCAGGACACATGAGGTGTGGAACTATTATCTCCTTTCTAAGTGTGAACTTGTCCACTTCCCTTCATGGATTTAAAAGGAAATGACTGGTATATGTAAACTCCCTCTACCCCATGCCAACACCAATCCAATGCTGTACAATTAATTCCATAGCTTAACAACATACATCACTCACACACACACTCACACAGACACACCTATTCACTTGGGCCTTCTCCCTCATGCCCTGCTGACATCCATGCAGGCCCACATTGACCTTGTGACCTCTGGAGCTCCATGCATCTTGTTCTACACTCCCTGCCTAGTAAAACCCTTTCTCCCATGGGCCTGAGAGTACAGCTCATTTGAGACCATTTTGGAAAAGATTTTCTGTCATTTTTAAATGCCCACAAAAAATTTCACATTATACTGCTGTTTTGAATGTATAGCAAAACCAGGTAGTTTTGAGGTTGAATAGCTACTTGAGTTGCTTGGTTCTACTGAAATTACCAACAGGCATTGGTCCAGGGTGATCAGGCCTATAATTTGAGACCATTTGGGTAAAGATTAGAGCTTTCTTTCCTTTTTAAATCACTCCAGGCAATATGTAATACAAATCTGATATGGTTGCAATGCTGGGAAGAACTACACCACAGTAGATCCACGTTGCCTTTCAACTTTTTTCAAATAGGTTAAATCCTTCCAAAATGTCATTTGAGGTGCAGCAGGCTAGGTGAAAGGGGGGAGAGAGTGGCCAGCCTCCACAGGGGATATAGAAATACATTGCCTGCTGCCCTAACTTCAACTTGATGCCTATGTGGGTTTATATTGCCATATCAAACTGTCTTCTTTGTCAACCCATCAGGCCACTATAAGGATTACCTGTGTTGAGTTTAAGCTTCCTGGAGCAACCGGAAGTGGGAAGATTGACCCTAAACATGGTTTAGATGTATCCACCAGCAGATAGTGAAAACGCTACATTCAACCCTCTGTAAAAAGTTTAGTTTTTCACGGATTGACCTGAAACTCAGGATTCTGTAAGAGCTTGTCCCAATGAGGATATGTGTTTAATTACAGCTTCCTGTGACAACCGGAAGTGCCTTACATTGTGGTCATAGGTGCTGTTTCGAAGGGTTAAAAAGGTCACATCCTTCCAAAATGTCACATGTGTGATTAGGCAACCCTCATGAACCCGTACATATTAGAAAACCAGGTTTTTATCCGTTTGTTTTTTTATAAAGCTAGAAAAAAATATATAAAATATATAAAAAATATGAAGAAAAATATGCATCACTAACTGTAAGTCGCTCTGGATAAGAGTGTCTGCTAAATGACTACCAAAAATATATATATATATATGTTTTCATAAATATGAAAATGAAAAAAAAGACGACTACCAGGTGAACGCATAACTTACCACGTGCCCGTAGCCAAACACGTCTTTAAATAACCAGTGGGGTCGAATCCGGGTGGGGGGGGTGTGATAACTGCCTGAATGGAGGTGAAGCTTCACTTAATCTACTTTGAAGCAGAGAAAAAAATATGAAAACTTATTTTTTCAAAAATATGAAAATGAAAAAAAAGAAGACATGGGGGCGTGCGGGACGCACTCGCTAAGCGGACCGGCACATTGAACGCGGGTCGGCGACTCCCCGCTTGCCAGGAGCCCTCCGGAAACGTGGACGGATCCTGCCGAGTAAGAAATTATACTCGGGAGGTGTTTACCCAGCTGCCGAGTATACCAGGTGACCCTCAACCCCTTGATACATGTACACCTACCATAAACACTATAATAATTCACATAGCAACATAGAAAATGTCATATGGTAAAGGGACTTCCTCAAGATTTTAGACTTTCCTCTCTATGTGCCCTATGTCACATTACTATACTATTGATCTACTGGACAAATAAAGCTTGATAGCTCATTGAAGAGTGATTCTCCACAGATGCAGCTGGGGATGAGTCAGCAGAAAGTCCAGCAGAGATTCCAGGAGAGAGAGAAGGAGCTGAAGGAGCTCCAACAGGCTGTGGAGTGTCTCAAGGTGAGTATTGTTGACCAAAGGAGACACACCATTTCACTTCTCTACTCCAGTCAGAGAGAGAGAGACAGAGAGAGAGACAGAGAGAGGGAGAGGGGACTCTCTCCAATCCCACTGACCTCACTGTTGGGTACATGCTGTCTGGACTATTTTCAGAGAATAGACTGCTTAATGTAACCGACGGGATATGAACCAGGTCTACCGCGGGAGAAAGCAACAGCTTGACCGTTACACCAAGAGGACATTCCCTACATTGGAGCTGAATGTCAACATTAAAGATGAAGAAGAGGAGGAGAAGATTGGGGAATCTGTTTCTCATGGTAAGAGCAGGTTCTATCACATTAATCATGATGTATGTTTCTGATGTGTATTGGTTGGCATTCAGAACCATTGATATGTTTTCTCAATTGGTTCTCTGTCTCTATGTAATTTTCCTCAGTATCATTGAACAGCTTGTAGGCTCGACCCAATTGATGTGTTCTCTGTCACCTGGAGCTGCATGGAAAATGGTCCAGGAACAAAAGGACAATTCCCAAGGACTAGTCAGCCCACTACAAGCTGGAATAACTTACTTTCTACTTAAACTATATGGGCCGGTTTCCCCGACACAGATTAAGCCTAGTCCTAGACTAAAAAGCATGTTCAATGGAGATATCCGGGAAACCGGCCCTAAATTTGGCAACTTTTATTCTCCCATACTGCTCAGTCAAGCAACATTAAACCTGTCCAGCAGGTGGTGCTGTTAACCAAACAATAAAAACCCAGCACATATCTTGACTTGCCACTCAGTATATCAGTAATGTTCAGAATTGTACTTTAATATCATTGGAGATTGATGGTCTTTTTAATCCACTATCCAGAGTCAGGAACAGATTAAGTTAGGTCTGCTACTGTTCAGTTATTAAATATGATTCATGGTGATGGGAAATAAAAAATACATCTAGTAGTAGTTTTCCTTTGCTATTTATTCCAAGGTGTGTCTTTAACTTGTAAATGGATTGTGTTGAAGCTGGCATGTGGTGTGGATGATAGAATAGAGTGAATAGAGGAGAGAAGAGAGGGGGAGAGGAGAACATAAAAGACGACTACCAGGTGAACGCATAACTTACCACGTGCCCGTAGCCAAACACGTCTTTAAATGACCAGTGGGGTCGAATCCGGGTGGGGGGGTGTGATAACTGCCTGAATGGAGGTGAAGCTTCACTTAATCTACTTTGAAGCAGAAAAAAAAATATGAAAAATTATTTTTTCAAAAATATGAAAAAGAAAAAAAAGAAGACATGGGGGCGTGCGGGACGCACTCGCTAAGCGGACCGGCACATTGAACGCGGGTCGGCGACTCCCCGCTTGCCAGGAGCCCTCCGAAAACGTGGACGGATCCTGCCGAGTAAGAAATGATACTCGGGAGGAGACAGAGAGAGGGAGAGGGGACTCTCTCCAATCCCACTGAGCTCACTGTTGGGTACATGCTGTCTGGACTATTTTCAGAGAATAGACTGCTTAATGTAACCGACGGGATATGAACCAGGTCTACCGCGGGAGAAAGCAACAGCTTGACCGTTACACCAAGAGGACATTCCCTATTGGGCTGAGGCATAGCCTATTTTTCACATCTGATTTAATTTCATACAACTTAATATTGCTACACTAAAAATCTTTGTCTGGACAATAGCCCATTACTCAGCTTTTATTAGAAAATGAATGGCATGCCACTGTGATCATTTTCTGTGACGACAGAGTAAATTATTATGCAGCCTCAGAGGGGTGCCCAAACTTTTTCAGACGACTGGATGTACTTCATAGAAACTCTTACCCTTTATATATTCTAACCACTCTATTTAATGTATTCCATATTATGGGCCCTAACCTAGGAACACAAATCTTTGTTCCTATTAACATTGTGGACAGTTCTCTCTCTCTTTCTCTCTCTCTCTCTCTCTCTCTCTCTCTCTTACTCCACTGTTTTCACTCTTTCTCTCTCTTCACAGCTCTCTCTCTCTTTCGCTCTGACTCACTCCACTGTTTTCACTCTCTCTCTTCTCACAATTCACTTTCTCTCTCGTTCTGTCTCACTCCACTGTTTTCACTCTCTCTTTCTCTATCCTCACAACTCTCTCTCTGCCTCACTCGACTGTTTTCACTATTTCTCTCTCCTCACAACTCTCTCTCTCGCTGTCTCACTCCACTGTTTTCACTCTTTCTCTCTCCTGACAACTCCCTCTCTCTCTTTCTTTCTCTCTATCTCTCTCTCTCTTTCGCTCTCTCTCACTCCACTGTTTTCACTCTCTCTCTCCTCACAATTCTCTCTCTCTCTCACTCTGTCTCACTCCACTGTTTTCACTCTTTCTTTCTCGCTCTGCCTCACTCCACTGTTTTCACTCTTCATTTATAGGTTATATTCTTCAAGAATCAATGGATGTTGCAACTGCTGATTGCCCCTTTAAAATGAATCACTAATCACATTAAATAAATCACAATCTCCCGAAATGACTTTGTCAAAGCAACAGAATAACTAGGGCTTTACAATGATCCTGAAAACTTGGGGAATTCTGGGGTTAAGTGGGTTAAAATAGTCCTAGAAGTCACAGAGGGTGCACAGAGGGACATGCCAAAATGCAGAATTTTAGCACTTTTGCAAGTCTTTATTCATATAACAAAATCTGATTTATTGAATTTTACATGTGGTCTATATTAAAGGGCACTTCATTTAATATAACAGGCTTTTAAAAATGCAATATTGTTGCACAATTTGTATGTAGCCCTTTAAAGTATACAGGTTGAAAATGGCACTGATAAACGCCTAAATTAAATTGGTACGCAGTGGCTGTACAGTAACATGCTATACATGACTTCAGACCACAGGCTCTACGCTTCAGAGGACTAAATGTATTTTGAAAGATGAGACGTTGAGGACTATAATAAATACTGCTTTGATGTCATACAAGCAAGCAAAACACCCATGAGTCCAAATGTGCACTTCAAATTTTCTTATTATAAAACTCATGTCAAATACAGTGTCAACATTTATGATCACTATATTTGATGTATAGTTACAAGATGACATGACGTCATACCCTGGGTTATTCTGAACAGAATGAGCCTGTTTGTCTACTGTGAATAAACTTAGCCGTGGCATACGCACCTGAATGCACTCATGATTCCTATGCGCATCAAAATTACAATCTGTTTCCAGGAATGTTATTGTGAAAGCCTAACTCTGTAATATACTTTTTTATAACTTAGCTAATCATGTTGGCAATAGAACCAGATGATGCCATCTTCCTAAAAAATGTCTCAGGTGTTGTCAGGCCATTGTTCTGATGTTTGAAGCTCCTCAAGTTGAGGGATTTCACACCTCTGTGTGGGGGTTTCACAAGCCGTTAGGTTTAGATAGGAATTATAATTATGTCCAGTAGTCTGAATTGTGGCAGGGATGAGGAGGCTCAGTTTGTAGAGCATGGTATTTGCAATGCCAGGGTTTAGGGTTTGATTCCCACTGGGGGGCAGGTATGAAAAAAATAATTACACAAAAAATATATTAAGTCACTCTGGATAAGAGTGTCTGCTAAATGACTAAAAATAAACTACAGGGGTGCCCAAGGGCGCTGTTACTTTCATTCGAAAAATGTTGCAATGCTGTGTTGATCTGCTGTGGAGGTGTTTTTCCCAGCATTGCAACCTCCCTCCTCCATGACCCAACAGCATAATGCAAGGAGAATGGCATGTTATATAGAAATATTGATTTGGAGAATGGCGTGTTATATATGAACATTCATTTGGAAGACAATTGCCCACCCAAGGTGTTGTCGCCTAGGCCATTGCTCTGATGTTTGAGGCTCATCTAGCTAAGGGATTTCACATGTCTGTGTGTGGTTTACACAATATGTAAGTTTTATGTCCAGAAGTCTGAAATTAATATATTTCCAGATTATGGTTGGGGGGCATATAAAGAGCAACATATGTGAAGATCAGCAGGCTCTGAATGGAGGTGAAGCTTCACTTAATCTACTTTGAAGCAGAGAAAAAAACGGAATGTTGGAGAAGCTGACTTAATCTACTTTGAAGCAGAAAAAAAAATATGAAAAATTATTTTTTCAAAAATATGAAAATGAAAAAAAAGAAGACATGGGGGCGTGCGGGACGCACTCGCTAAGCGGACCGGCACATTGAACGCGGGTCGGCGACTCCCCGCTTGCCAGGAGCCCTCCGAAAACGTGGACGGATCCTGCCGAGTAAGAAATGATACTCGGGAGGAGACAGAGAGAGGGAGAGGGGACTCTCTCCAATCCCACTGAGCTCACTGTTGGGTACATGCTGTCTGGACTATTTTCAGAGAATAGACTGCTTAATGTAACCGACGGGATATGAACCAGGTCTACCGCGGGAGAAAGCAACAGCTTGACCGTTACACCAAGAGGACATTCCCTATTGGGCTGAGGCATAGCCTATTTTTCACATCTGATTTAATTTCATACAACTTAATATTGCTACACTAAAAATCTTTGTCTGGACAATAGCCCATTACTCAGCTTTTATTAGAAAATGAATGGCATGCCACTGTGATCATTTTCTGTGACGACAGAGTAAATTATTATGCAGCCTCAGAGGGGTGCCCAAACTTTTTCAGACGACTGGATGTACTTCATAGATGTTACCCTTTATATATTCTAACCACTCTATTTAATGTATTCCATATTAAGGGCCCTAACCTAGGAACACAAATCTTTGTTCCTATTAACATTGTGGACAGTTCTTTCTCTCTCTCTTTCTCTCTCTCTCTCTCTCTCTCTCTCTCTTACTCCACTGTTTTCACTCTTTCTCTCTCTTCACAGCTCTCTCTCTCTTTCGCTCTGACTCACTCCACTGTTTTCACTCTCTCTCTTCTCACAATTCACTTTCTCTCTCGTTCTGTCTCACTCCACTGTTTTCACTCTCTCTTTCTCTATCCTCACAACTATCTCTCTGCCTCACTCGACTGTTTTCACTATTTCTCTCTCCTCACAACTCTCTCTCTCTCTCTCACTCCACTGTTTCACTCTCTCTCTCCTCACAACTCTCTCTCTCGCTGTCTCACTCCACTGTTTTCACTCTTTCTCTCTCCTGACAACTCCCTCTCTCTCTTTCTTTCTCTCTCTCTCTCTCTCTCTCTCTTTCTCTCTCTCTCACTCCACTGTTTTCACTCTCTCTCTCTCCTCACAATTCTCTCTCTCTCTCACTCTGTCGCACTCCATTGTTTTCACTCTCTCTCCTCACAATTCTCTCTCTCTCTCACTCTGTCTCACTCCACTGTTTTCACTCTTTCTTTCTCGCTCTGCCTCACTCCACTGTTTTCACTCTTCCTCGCTCCTCACAACTCTCTCTCTCTCTCTCTCTCTCTCTCTCTCTCTCTCTCTCTCTCTCTCTCTCTCTCTCTCTCTCTCTCTCTCTCTCTCTCTCTCTCTCTCTCTCTCTCTCTCTCTCTCTCTCTCTCTCTCTCTCTTAGATGTTCAATGTTTCTTAAAAAAAAAAAAAAAGGAGTATTTTCACCATTATTCAAATGAGGGACACATTTTTTCTTTGTTTTACCTTAAAGCAGCAATCAGCAGTAGAAACAATAACAAAGCGTACTCCCAACTCTTGTTTTAGTAAAAAGCTGAGGGGTGGGGCTGGAGAAATGTAATCCCTTTCAAATTCAAATACAGAGCTATGGAAGCAAGGACTGACCATCCATGACATAAAAAATGATAGTTTTAACAATATTTTGAGGCTATACAGTATTTGTTTACATTTACTTTGTTTACAAACATCGGAGTAAAACAAGCTTATATTTTGGGTTCTGATGGGGTACGACAGTTGAACTAAGCTCATGAGGCATTTATAGGTTATATTCTTCAAGAATCAATGGATGTTGCATCTGCTGATTGCCCCTTTAAAATGAATCACTAATCACATTAAATAAATCACAATCTCCCGAAATGACTTTGTCAAAGCAACAGAATAACTAGGGCTTTACAATGATCCTGAAAACTCGGGGGAATTCTGGGGTTAAGTGGGTTAAAATAGTCCTAGAAGTCACAGAGGGTGCACAGAGGGACATGCCAAAATGCAGAATTTTAGCACTTTTGCAAGTCTTTATTCATATAAAAAAATCTGATTTATTGAATTTTACATGTGGTCTATATTAAAGGGCACTTCATTTAATATAACAGGCTTTTAAAAATGCAATATTGTTGCACAATTTGTATGTAGCCCTTTAAAGTATACAGGTTGAAAATGGCACTGATAAACGCCTAAATTGGTACGCAGTGGCTGTACAGTAACATGCTATACATGACTTCAGACCACAGGCTCTACGCTTCAGAGGACTAAATGTATTTTGAAAGATGAGACGTTGAGGACTATAATAAATACTGCTTTGATGTCATACAAGCAAGCAAAACACCCATGAGTCCAAATGTGCACTTCAAATTTTCTTATTATAAAACTCATGTCAAATACAGTGTCAACATTTATGATCACTATATTTGATGTATAGTTACAAGATGACATGACGTCATACCCTGGGTTATTCTGAACAGAATGAGCCTGTTTGTCTACTGTGAATAAACTTAGCCGTGGCATACGCACCTGAATGCACTCATGATTCCTATGCGCATCAAAATTACAATCTGTTTCCAGGAATGTTATTGTGAAAGCCTAACTCTGTAATATACTTTTTTATAACTTAGCTAATCATGTTGGCAATAGAACCAGATGATGCCATCTTCCTAAAAAATGTCTCAGGTGTTGTCAGGCCATTGTTCTGATGTTTGAAGCTCCTCAAGTTGAGGAATTTCACACCTCTGTGTGGGGGTTTCACAAGCCGTTAGGTTTAGATAGGAATTATAATTATGTCCAGTAGTCTGAATTGTGGCAGGGATGAGGAGGCTCAGTTTGTAGAGCATGGTATTTGCAATGCCAGGGTTTAGGGTTTGATTCCCACTGGGGGGCAGGTATGAAAAAAATAATTACACAAAAAATATATTAAGTCACTCTGGATAAGAGTGTCTGCTAAATGACTAAAAATAAACTACAGGGGTGCCCAAGGGCGCTGTTACTTTCATTCGAAAAATGTTGCAATGCTGTGTTGATCTGCTGTGGAGGTGTTTTTCCCAGCATTGCAACCTCCCTCCTCCCTGACCCAACAGCATAATGCAAGGAGAATGGCATGTTATATAGAAATATTGATTTGGAGAATGGCGTGTTATATATGAACATTCATTTGGAAGACAATTGCCCACCCAAGGTGTTGTCGCCTAGGCCATTGCTCTGATGTTTGAGGCTCATCTAGCTAAGGGATTTCACATGTCTGTGTGTGGTTTACACAATATGTAAGTTTTATGTCCAGAAGTCTGAAATTAATATATTTCCAGATTATGGTTGGGGGGGATATAAAGAGCAACATATGTGAAGATCAGCAGGCTCTGAATGGAGGTGAAGCTTCACTTAATCTACTTTGAAGCAGAGAAAAAACCGGAATGTTGGAGAAGCTGACTTAATCTACTTTGAAGCAGAAAAAAAATTATGAAAAATTATTTTTTCTAAAATATGAAAATGAAAAAAAAGAAGACATGGGGGCGTGCGGGACGCACTCGCTAAGCGGACCGGCACATTGAAAGCGGGTCGGCGACTCCCCGCTTGCCAGGAGCCCTCCGAAAACGTGGACGGATCCTGCCGAGTAAGAAATGATACTCGGGAGGAGACAGAGAGAGGGAGAGGGGACTCTCTCCAATCCCACTGACCTCACTGTTGGGTACATGCTGTCTGGACTATTTTCAGAGAATAGACTGCTTAATGTAACCGACGGGATATGAACCAGGTCTACCGCGGGAGAAAGCAACAGCTTGACCGTTACACCAAGAGGACATTCCCTATTGGGCTGAGGCATAGCCTATTTTTCACATCTGATTTAATTTCATACAACTTAATATTGCTACACTAAAAATATTTGTCTGGACAATAGCCCATTACTCAGCTTTTATTAGAAAATGAATGGCATGCCACTGTGATCATTTTCTGTGACGACAGAGTAAATTATTATGCAGCCTCAGAGGGGTGCCCAAACTTTTTCAGACGACTGGATGTACTTCATAGAAACTGTTACCCTTTATATATTCTAACCACTCTATTTAATGTATTCCATATTAAGGGCCCTAACCTAGGAACACAAACCTTTGTTCCTATTAACATTGTGGACAGTTCTCTCTCTCTCTCTCGTTCTCTCTCTCTCTCTCTCTCTCTCTTACTCCACTGTTTTCACTCTTTCTCTCTCTTCACAGCTCTCTCTCTCTTTCGCTCTGACTCACTCCACTGTTTTCACTCTCTCTCTTCTCACAATTCACTTTCTCTCTCGTTCTGTCTCACTCCACTGTTTTCACTCTCTCTTTCTCTATCCTCACAACTCTCTCTCTGCCTCACTCGACTGTTTTCACTATTTCTCTCTCCTCACAACTCTCTCTCTCTCTCTCTCATTCCACTGTTTCACTCTCTCTCTCCTCACAACTCTCTCTCTCGCTGTCTCACTCCACTGTTTTACTCTTTCTCTCTCCTGACAACTCCCTCTCTCTCTTTCTTTCTCTCTCTCTCTCTCTCTCTCTCTCTCTTTCTCTCTCTCTCACTCCACTGTTTTCACTCTCTCTCTCTCCTCACAATTCTCTCTCTCTCTCACTCTGTCGCACTCCATTGTTTTCACTCTCTCTCCTCACAATTCTCTCTCTCTCTCACTCTGTCTCACTCCACTGTTTTCACTCTTTCTTTCTCGCTCTGCCTCACTCCACTGTTTTCACTCTTCATTTATAGGTTATATTCTTCAAGAATCAATGGATGTTGCATCTGCTGATTGCCCCTTTAAAATGAATCACTAATCACATTAAATAAATCACAATCTCCCGAAATGACTTTGTCAAAGCAACAGAATAACTAGGGCTTTACAATGATCCTGAAAACTCGGGGGAATTCTGGGGTTAAGTGGGTTAAAATAGTCCTAGAAGTCACAGAGGGTGCACAGAGGGACATGCCAAAATGCAGAAATTTAGCACTTTTGCAAATCTTTATTCATATAAAAAAATCTGATTTATTGAATTTTACATGTGGTCTATATTAAAGGGCACTTCATTTAATATAACAGGCTTTTAAAAATGCAATATTGTTGCACAATTTGTATGTAGCCCTTTAAAGTATACAGGTTGAAAATGGCACTGATAAACGCCTAAATTGGTACGCAGTGGCTGTACAGTAACATGCTATACATGACTTCAGACCACAGGCTCTACGCTTCAGAGGACTAAATGTATTTTGAAAGATGAGACGTTGAGGACTATAATAAATACTGCTTTGATGTCATACAAGCAAGCAAAACACCCATGAGTCCAAATGTGCACTTCAAATTTTCTTATTATAAAACTCATGTCAAATACAGTGTCAACATTTATGATCACTATATTTGATGTATAGTTACAAGATGACATGACGTCATACCCTGGGTTATTCTGAACAGAATGAGCCTGTTTGTCTACTGTGAATAAACTTAGCCGTGGCATACGCACCTGAATGCACTCATGATTCCTATGCGCATCAAAATTACAATCTGTTTCCAGGAATGTTATTGTGAAAGCCTAACTCTGTAATATACTTTTTTATAACTTAGCTAATCATGTTGGCAATAGAACCAGATGATGCCATCTTCCTAAAAAATGTCTCAGGTGTTGTCAGGCCATTGTTCTGATGTTTGAAGCTCCTCAAGTTGAGGAATTTCACACCTCTGTGTGGGGGTTTCACAAGCCGTTAGGTTTAGATAGGAATTATAATTATGTCAAGTAGTCTGAATTGTGGCAGGGATGAGGAGGCTCAGTTTGTAGAGCATGGTATTTGCAATGCCAGGGTTTAGGGTTTGATTCCCACTGGGGGGCAGGTATGAAAAAAATAATTACACAAAAAATATATTAAGTCACTCTGGATAAGAGTGTCTGCTAAATGACTAAAAATAAACTACAGGGGTGCCCAAGGGCGCTGTTACTTTCATTCGAAAAATGTTGCAATGCTGTGTTGATCTGCTGTGGAGGTGTTTTTCCCAGCATTGCAACCTCCCTCCTCCCTGACCCAACAGCATAATGCAAGGAGAATGGCATGTTATATAGAAATATTGATTTGGAGAATGGCGTGTTATATATGAACATTCATTTGGAAGACAATTGCCCACCCAAGGTGTTGTCGCCTAGGCCATTGCTCTGATGTTTGAGGCTCATCTAGCTAAGGGATTTCACATGTCTGTGTGTGGTTTACACAATATGTAAGTTTTATGTCCAGAAGTCTGAAGTTAATATATTTCCAGATTATGGTTGGGGGGCATATAAAGAGCAACATATGTGAAGATCAGCAGGCTCTGAATGGAGGTGAAGCTTCACTTAATCTACTTTGAAGCAGAAAAAAAAATATGAAAAAGTATTTTTTCTAAAATATGAAAATGAAAAAAAAGAAGACATGGGGGCGTGCGGGACGCACTCGCTAAGCGGACCGGCACATTGAACGCGGGTCGGCAACTCCCCGCTTGCCAGGAGCCCTCCGAAAACGTGGACGGACCCTGCCGAGTAAGAAATGATACTCGGGAGGAGACAGAGAGAGGGAGAGGGGACTCTCTCCAATCCCACTGACCTCACTGTTGGGTACATGCTGTCTGGACATTAAAACAGACCCAGTTGCTAGGTCAACCAAGCATAGACAGATAAGATAGAGAGACAATTCATACCCAGGGGAGTTACTGACTCTGGCCCAAATGACACCCTGTTCCCTACGTAGTGCACTAGGCTACTTCTGATCAGATCCAAAGTAGTGCACTACATTGGGAATAGGGTGGAGATCTTCTCACAATTCACTTTCTCTCTCGTTCTGTCTCACTCAACTGTTTTCACTCTCTCTTTCTCTATCCTCACAACTCTCTCTCTGCCTCACTCGACAATCTGATTTATTGAATTTTACATGTGGTCTATATTAAAGGGCACTTCATTTAATATAACAGGCTTTTAAAAATGCAATATTGTTGCACAATTTGTATGTAGCCCTTTAAAGTATACAGGTTGAAAATGGCACTGATAAACGCCTAAATTGGTACGCAGTGGCTGTACAGTAACATGCTATACATGACTTCAGACCACAGGCTCTACGCTTCAGAGGACTAAATGTATTTTGAAAGATGAGACGTTGAGGACTATAATAAATACTGCTTTGATGTCATACAAGCAAGCAAAACACCCATGAGTCCAAATGTGCACTTCAAATTTTCTTATTATAAAACTCATGTCAAATACAGTGTCAACATTTATGATCACTATATTTGATGTATAGTTACAAGATGACATGACGTCATACCCTGGGTTATTCTGAACAGAATGAGCCTGTTTGTCTACTGTGAATAAACTTAGCCGTGGCATACGCACCTGAATGCACTCATGATTCCTATGCGCATCAAAATTACAATCTGTTTCCAGGAATGTTATTGTGAAAGCCTAACTCTGTAATATACTTTTTTATAACTTAGCTAATCATGTTGGCAATAGAACCAGATGAAGCCATCTTCCTAAAAAATGTCTCAGGTGTTGTCAGGCCATTGTTCTGATGTTTGAAGCTCCTCAAGTTGAGGGATTTCACACCTCTGTGTGGGGGTTTCACAAGCCGTTAGGTTTAGATAGGAATTATAATTATGTCCAGTAGTCTGAATTGTGGCAGGGATGAGGAGGCTCAGTTTGTAGAGCATGGTATTTGCAATGCCAGGGTTTAGGGTTTGATTCCCACTGGGGGGCAGGTATGAAAAAAATAATTACACAAAAAATATATTAAGTCACTCTGGATAAGAGTGTCTGCTAAATGACTAAAAATAAACTACAGGGGTGCCCAAGGGCGCTGTTACTTTCATTCGAAAAATGTTGCAATGCTGTGTTGATCTGCTGTGGAGGTGTTTTTCCCAGCATTGCAACCTCCCTCCTCCCTGACCCAACAGCATAATGCAAGGAGAATGGCATGTTATATAGAAATATTGATTTGGAGAATGGCGTGTTATATATGAACATTCATTTGGAAGACAATTGCCCACCCAAGGTGTTGTCGCCTAGGCCATTGCTCTGATGTTTGAGGCTCATCTAGCTAAGGGATTTCACATGTCTGTGTGTGGTTTACACAATATGTAAGTTTTATGTCCAGAAGTCTGAAATTAATATATTTCCAGATTATGGTTGGGGGGCATATAAAGAGCAACATATGTGAAGATCAGCAGGCTCTGAATGGATGTGAAGCTTCACTTAATCTACTTTGAAGCAGAAAAAAAAATATGAAAAAGTATTTTTTCTAAAATATGAAAATGAAAAAAAAGAAGACATGGGGGCGTGCGGGACGCACTCGCTAAGCGGACCGGCACATTGAACGCGGGTCGGCGACTCCCCGCTTGCCAGGAGCCCTCCGAAAACGTGGACGGATCCTGCCGAGTAAGAAATGATACTCGGGAGGAGACAGAGAGAGGGAGAGGGGACTCTCTCCAATCCCACTGACCTCACTGTTGGGTACATGCTGTCTGGACATTAAAACAGACCCAGTTGCTAGGTCAACCAAGCATAGACAGATAAGATAGAGAGACAATTCATACCCAGGGGAGTTACTGACTCTGGCCCAAATGACACCCTGTTCCCTACGTAGTGCACTAGGCTACTTCTGATCAGATCTAAAGTAGTGCACTACATTGGGAATAGGGTGGAGATCTTCTCACAATTCACTTTCTCTCTCGTTCTGTCTCACTCCACTGTTTTCACTCTCTCTTTCTCTATCCTCACAACTCTCTCTCTGTCTCACTCGACAATCTGATTTATTGAATTTTACATGTGGTCTATATTAAAGGGCACTTCATTTAATATAACAGGCTTTTAAAAATGCAATATTGTTGCACAATTTGTATGTAGCCCTTTAAAGTATACAGGTTGAAAATGGCACTGATAAACGCCTAAATTGGTACGCAGTGGCTGTACAGTAACATGCTATACATGACTTCAGACCACAGGCTCTACGCTTCAGAGGACTAAATGTATTTTGAAAGATGAGACGTTGAGGACTATAATAAATACTGCTTTGATGTCATACAAGCAAGCAAAACACCCATGAGTCCAAATGTGCACTTCAAATTTTCTTATTATAAAACTCATGTCAAATACAGTGTCAACATTTATGATCACTATATTTGATGTATAGTTACAAGATGACATGACGTCATACCCTGGGTTATTCTGAACAGAATGAGCCTGTTTGTCTACTGTGAATAAACTTAGCCGTGGCATACGCACCTGAATGCACTCATGATTCCTATGCGCATCAAAATTACAATCTGTTTCCAGGAATGTTATTGTGAAAGCCTAACTCTGTAATATACTTTTTTATAACTTAGCTAATCATGTTGGCAATAGAACCAGATGATGCCATCTTCCTAAAAAATGTCTCAGGTGTTGTCAGGCCATTGTTCTGATGTTTGAAGCTCCTCAAGTTGAGGAATTTCACACCTCTGTGTGGGGGTTTCACAAGCCGTTAGGTTTAGATAGGAATTATAATTATGTCCAGTAGTCTGAATTGTGGCAGGGATGAGGAGGCTCAGTTTGTAGAGCATGGTATTTGCAATGCCAGGGTTTAGGGTTTGATTCCCACTGGGGGGCAGGTATGAAAAAAATAATTACACAAAAAATATATTAAGTCACTCTGGATAAGAGTGTCTGCTAAATGACTAAAAATAAACTACAGGGGTGCCCAAGGGCGCTGTTACTTTCATTCGAAAAATGTTGCAATGCTGTGTTGATCTGCTGTGGAGGTGTTTTTCCCAGCATTGCAACCTCCCTCCTCCCTGACCCAACAGCATAATGCAAGGAGAATGGCATGTTATATAGAAATATTGATTTGGAGAATGGCGTGTTATATATGAACATTCATTTGGAAGACAATTGCCCACCCAAGGTGTTGTCGCCTAGGCCATTGCTCTGATGTTTGAGGCTCATCTAGCTAAGGGATTTCACATGTCTGTGTGTGGTTTACACAATATGTAAGTTTTATGTCCAGAAGTCTGAAATTAATATATTTCCAGATTATGGTTGGGGGGGATATAAAGAGCAACATATGTGAAGATCAGCAGGCTCTGAATGGAGGTGAAGCTTCACTTAATCTACTTTGAAGCAGAGAAAAAACCGGAATGTTGGAGAAGCTGACTTAATCTACTTTGAAGCAGAAAAAAAAATATGAAAAATTATTTTTTCTAAAATATGAAAATGAAAAAAAAGAAGACATGGGGGCGTGCGGGACGCACTCGCTAAGCGGACCGGCACATTGAAAGCGGGTCGGCGACTCCCCGCTTGCCAGGAGCCCTCCGAAAACGTGGACGGATCCTGCCGAGTAAGAAATGATACTCGGGAGGAGACAGAGAGAGGGAGAGGGGACTCTCTCCAATCCCACTGACCTCACTGTTGGGTACATGCTGTCTGGACTATTTTCAGAGAATAGACTGCTTAATGTAACCGACGGGATATGAACCAGGTCTACCGCGGGAGAAAGCAACAGCTTGACCGTTACACCAAGAGGACATTCCCTATTGGGCTGAGGCATAGCCTATTTTTCACATCTGATTTAATTTCATACAACTTAATATTGCTACACTAAAAATATTTGTCTGGACAATAGCCCATTACTCAGCTTTTATTAGAAAATGAATGGCATGCCACTGTGATCATTTTCTGTGACGACAGAGTAAATTATTATGCAGCCTCAGAGGGGTGCCCAAACTTTTTCAGACGACTGGATGTACTTCATAGAAACTGTTACCCTTTATATATTCTAACCACTCTATTTAATGTATTCCATATTAAGGGCCCTAACCTAGGAACACAAACCTTTGTTCCTATTAACATTGTGGACAGTTCTCTCTCTCGTTCTCTCTCTCTCTCTCTCTCTCTCTCTCTCTCTCTCTCTCTCTCTCTCTCTCTCTCTCTCTCTCTCTCTCTCTCTCTCTCTTACTCCACTGTTTTCACTCTTTCTCTCTCTTCACAGCTCTCTCTCTCTTTCGCTCTGACTCACTCCACTGTTTTCACTCTCTCTCTTCTCACAATTCACTTTCTCTCTCGTTCTGTCTCACTCCACTGTTTTCACTCTCTCTTTCTCTATCCTCACAACTCTCTCTCTGCCTCACTCGACTGTTTTCACTATTTCTCTCTCCTCACAACTCTCTCTCTCTCTCTCACTCCACTGTTTCACTCTCTCTCTCCTCACAACTCTCTCTCTCGCTGTCTCACTCCACTGTTTTACTCTTTCTCTCTCCTGACAACTCCCTCTCTCTCTTTCTTTCTCTCTCTCTCTCTCTCTCTCTCTCTTTCTCTCTCTCTCACTCCACTGTTTTCACTCTCTCTCTCTCCTCACAATTCTCTCTCTCTCTCACTCAGTCGCACTCCATTGTTTTCACTCTCTCTCCTCACAATTCTCTCTCTCTCTCACTCTGTCTCACTCCACTGTTTTCACTCTTTCTTTCTCGCTCTGCCTCACTCCACTGTTTTCACTCTTCATTTATAGGTTATATTCTTCAAGAATCAATGGATGTTGCATCTGCTGATTGCCCCTTTAAAATGAATCACTAATCACATTAAATAAATCACAATCTCCCGAAATGACTTTGTCAAAGCAACAGAATAACTAGGGCTTTACAATGATCCTGAAAACTCGGGGGAATTCTGGGGTTAAGTGGGTTAAAATAGTCCTAGAAGTCACAGAGGGTGCACAGAGGGACATGCCAAAATGCAGAAATTTAGCACTTTTGCAAATCTTTATTCATATAAAAAAATCTGATTTATTGAATTTTACATGTGGTCTATATTAAAGGGCACTTCATTTAATATAACAGGCTTTTAAAAATGCAATATTGTTGCACAATTTGTATGTAGCCCTTTAAAGTATACAGGTTGAAAATGGCACTGATAAACGCCTAAATTGGTACGCAGTGGCTGTACAGTAACATGCTATACATGACTTCAGACCACAGGCTCTACGCTTCAGAGGACTAAATGTATTTTGAAAGATGAGACGTTGAGGACTATAATAAATACTGCTTTGATGTCATACAAGCAAGCAAAACACCCATGAGTCCAAATGTGCACTTAAAATTGTCTTATTATAAAACTCATGTCAAATACAGTGTCAACATTTATGATCACTATATTTGATGTATAGTTACAAGATGACATGACGTCATACCCTGGGTTATTCTGAACAGAATGAGCCTGTTTGTCTACTGTGAATAAACTTAGCCGTGGCATACGCACCTGAATGCACTCATGATTCCTATGCGCATCAAAATTACAATCTGTTTCCAGGAATGTTATTGTGAAAGCCTAACTCTGTAATATACTTTTTTATAACTTAGCTAATCATGTTGGCAATAGAACCAGATGATGCCATCTTCCTAAAAAATGTCTCAGGTGTTGTCAGGCCATTGTTCTGATGTTTGAAGCTCCTCAAGTTGAGGAATTTCACACCTCTGTGTGGGGGTTTCACAAGCCGTTAGGTTTAGATAGGAATTATAATTATGTCCAGTAGTCTGAATTGTGGCAGGGATGAGGCTCAGTTTGTAGAGCATGGTATTTTCAATGCCAGGGTTTAGGGTTTGATTCCCACTGGGGGGCAGGTATGAAAAAAATAATTACACAAAAAATATATTAAGTCACTCTGGATAAGAGTGTCTGCTAAATGACTAAAAATAAACTACAGGGGTGCCCAAGGGCGCTGTTACTTTCATTCGAAAAATGTTGCAATGCTGTGTTGATCTGCTGTGGAGGTGTTTTTCCCAGCATTGCAACCTCCCTCCTCCATGACCCAACAGCATAATGCAAGGAGAATGGCATGTTATATAGAAATATTGATTTGGAGAATGGAGTGTTATATATGAACATTCATTTGGAAGACAATTGCCCACCCAAGGTGTTGTCGCCTAGGCCATTGCTCTGATGTTTGAGGCTCATCTAGCTAAGGGATTTCACATGTCTGTGTGTGGTTTACACAATATGTAAGTTTTATGTCCAGAAGTCTGAAATTAATATATTTCCAGATTATGGTTGGGGGGCATATAAAGAGCAACATATGTGAAGATCAGCAGGCTCTGACGTTTTTTGGGCTAAAATATAGACATCCAGAAAGGTCTCAGGACAAGGCCCAAAATGAAGCCTGGTCTTAAATTTGAGGTGCTTTTGGGTGAGAGCATTAGATCCGGTAAGGATAGAAAAACATTTCAACCACAGGAACGCTCCTAAGGTTCTCCCGATCTGTGCAAGCCTACCCATGACCATGTGGAATTAATCCTTAACAGTGAAAACAGGGTGCATTTATTCAAACAGTTGACCGTGAACTCTTTTCCATAGAAATACATTGCCTGCTGCCCTAACTTCAACTTGATGCCTATGTGGGTTTATATTGCCATATCAAACTTTATTCTTTGTCAACCCATCAGGCCACTATAAGGATTACCTGTGTTGAGTTTAAGCTTCCTGGAGCAACCGGAAGTGGGAAGATTGACCCTAAACATGGTTTAGATGTATCCACCAGCAGATAGTGAAAACGCTACATTCAACCCTCTGTAAAAAGTTTAGTTTTTCACGGATTGACCTGAAACTCAGGATTCTGTAAGAGCTTGTCCCAATGAGGATATGTGTTTAATTACAGCTTCCTGTGACAACCGGAAGTGCCTTACATTGTGCTCATAGGTGCTGTTTCGAAGGCTTAAAAAGGTCACATCCTTCCAAAATGTCACATGTGTGATTAGGCAACCCTCATGAACCCGTACATATTAGAAAACCAGGTTTTTATCCGTTTGTTTTTTTATAAAGCTAGAAAAAAATATATATAAAAAATATATATATATATGAAGAAAATATGCATCACTAACTGTAAGTCGCTCTGGATAAGAGTGTCTGCTAAATGACTACCAAAAAAATATATATATATATTTTTTCATAAATATGAAAATGAAAAAAAAGACGACTACCAGGTGAACGCATAACTTACCACGTGCCCGTAGCCAAACACGTCTTTAAATGACCAGTGGGGTTGAATCCGGGTGGGGGGGTGTGATAACTGCCTGAATGGAGGTGAAGCTTCACTTAATCTACTTTGAAGCAGAGAAAAAACCGGAATGTTGGAGAAGCTGACTTAATCTACTTTGAAGCAGAAAAAAAAATATGAAAAATTATTTTTTCTAAAATATGAAAATGAAAAAAAAGAAGACATGGGGGCGTGCGGGACGCACTCGCTAAGCGGACCGGCACATTGAACGCGGGTCGGCGACTCCCCGCTTGCCAGGAGCCCTCCCAAAACGTGGACGGATCCTGCCGAGTAAGAAATGATACTCGGGAGGAGACAGAGAGAGGGAGAGGGGACTCTCTCCAATCCCACTGACCTCACTGTTGGGTACATGCTGTCTGGACTATTTTCAGAGAATAATAATAATAATAATAATTTTTTTATTTAGCAGACGCTCTTATCCAGAGCGACTTACAGGAGCAATTAGGGTTAAGTGCCTTGCTCAAGGGCACATCGACAGATTTTTCACCTAGTCGGCTCGGGGATTAGAACCAGCGACCTTTCGGTTACTGGCACAACGCTCTTACCCACTAAGCTACCTGCCGCCCAGAGAATAGACTGCTTAATGTAACCGACGGGATATGAACCAGGTCTACCGCGGGAGAAAGCAACAGCTTGACCGTTACACCAAGAGGACATTCCCTATTGGGCTGAGGCATAGCCTATTTTTCACATCTGATTTAATTTCATACAACTTAATATTGCTACACTAAAAATCTTTGTCTGGACAATAGCCCATTACTCAGCTTTTATTAGAAAATGAATGGCATGCCACTGTGATCATTTTCTGTGATTACAGAGTAAATTATTATGCAGCCTCAGAGGGGTGCCCAAACTTTTTCAGACGACTGGATGTACTTCATAGAAACTGTTACCCTTTATATATTCTAACCACTCTATTTAATGTATTCCATATTAAGGGCCCTAACCTAGGAACACAAATCTTTGTTCCTATTAACATTGTGGACAGTTCTCTCTCTCTCTCTCTCTCTCTCTCTCTCTCTCTCTCTCTCTCTCTCTCTCTTACTCCACTGTTTTCACTCTTTCTCTCTCTTCACAGCTCTCTCTCTCTTTCGCTCTGACTCACTCCACTGTTTTCACTCTCTCTCTTCTCACAATTCACTTTCTCTCTCGTTCTGTCTCACTCCACTGTTTTCACTCTCTCTTTCTCTATCCTCACAACTCTCTCTGCCTCACTCGACTGTTTTCACTATTTCTCTCTCCTCACAACTCTCTCTCTCTCTCTCTCATTCCACTGTTTCACTCTCTCTCTCCTCACAACTCTCTCTCTCGCTGTCTCACTCCACTGTTTTCACTCTTTCTCTCTCCTGACAACTCCCTCTCTCTATCTCTTTCTCTCTCTCTCTCTCTCTCTCTCTCTCTCTCTCTTAGATGTTCAATGTTTCTTAAAAAAAAAAAAAAAAAGGAATAGTTTCACCATTATTCAAATGAGGGACACATTTTTTCTTTGTTTTACCTTAAAGCAGCAATCAGCAGTAGAAACAATAACAAAGCGTACTCCCAACTCTTGTTTTAGTAAAAAGCTGAGGGATGGGGCTGGAGAAATGTAATCCCTTTCAAATTCAAATACAGAGCTAAGGAAGCAAGGACTGACCATCCATGACATAAAAAATGATAGTTTTAACAATATTTTGAGGCTATACAGTATTTGTTTACATTTACTTTGTTTACAAACATCGGAGTAAAACAAGCTTATATTTTGGGTTCTGATGGGGTACGACAGTTGAACTAAGCTCATGAGGCATTTATAGGTTATATTCTTCAAGAATCAATGGATGTTGCATCTGCTGATTGCCCCTTTAAAATGAATCACTAATCACATTAAATAAATCACAATCTCCCGAAATGACTTTGTCAAAGCAACAGAATAACTAGGGCTTTACAATGATCCTGAAAACTTGGGGGAATTCTGGGGTTAAGTGGGTTAAAATAGTCCTAGAAGTCACAGAGGGTGCACAGAGGGACATGCCAAAATGCAGAATTTTAGCACTTTTGCAAGTCTTTATTCATATAAAAAAATCTGATTTATTGAATTTTACATGTGGTCTATATTAAAGGGCACTTCATTTAATATAACAGGCTTTTAAAAATGCAATATTGTTGCACAATTTGTATGTAGCCCTTTAAAGTATACAGGTTGAAAATGGCACTGATAAACGCCTAAATTGGTACGCAGTGGCTGTACAGTAACATGCTATACATGACTTCAGACCACAGGCTCTACGCTTCAGAGGACTCAATGTATTTTGAAAGATGAGACGTTGAGGACTATAATAAATACTGCTTTGATGTCATACAAGCAAGCAAAACACCCATGAGTCCAAATGTGCACTTCAAATTTTCTTATTATAAAACTCATGTCAAATACAGTGTCAACATTTATGATCACTATATTTGATGTATAGTTACAAGATGACATGACGTCATACCCTGGGTTATTCTGAACAGAATGAGCCTGTTTGTCTACTGTGAATAAACTTAGCCGTGGCATACGCACCTGAATGCACTCATGATTCCTATGCGCATCAAAATTACAATCTGTTTCCAGGAATGTTATTGTGAAAGCCTAACTCTGTAATATACTTTTTTATAACTTAGCTAATCATGTTGGCAATAGAACCAGATGATGCCATCTTCCTAAAAAATGTCTCAGGTGTTGTCAGGCCATTGTTCTGATGTTTGAAGCTCCTCAAGTTGAGGAATTTCACACCTCTGTGTGGGGGTTTCACAAGCCGTTAGGTTTAGATAGGAATTATAATTATGTCCAGTAGTCTGAATTGTGGCAGGGATGAGGCTCAGTTTGTAGAGCATGGTATTTTCAATGCCAGGGTTTAGGGTTTGATTCCCACTGGGGGGCAGGTATGAAAAAAATAATTACACAAAAAATATATTAAGTCACTCTGGATAAGAGTGTCTGCTAAATGACTAAAAATAAACTACAGGGGTGCCCAAGGGCGCTGTTACTTTCATTCGAAAAATGTTGCAATGCTGTGTTGATCTGCTGTGGAGGTGTTTTTCCCAGCATTGCAACCTCCCTCCTCCATGACCCAACAGCATAATGCAAGGAGAATGGCATGTTATATAGAAATATTGATTTGGAGAATGGCGTGTTATATATGAACATTCATTTGGAAGACAATTGCCCACCCAAGGTGTTGTCGCCTAGGCCATTGCTCTGATGTTTGAGGCTCATCTAGCTAAGGGATTTCACATGTCTGTGTGTGGTTTACACAATATGTAAGTTTTATGTCCAGAAGTCTGAAATTAATATATTTCCAGATTATGGTTGGGGGGCATATAAAGAGCAACATATGTGAAGATCAGCAGGCTCTGACGTTTTTTGGGCTAAAATATAGACATCCAGAAAGGTCTCAGGACAAGGCCCAAAATGAAGCCTGGTCTTAAATTTGAGGTGCTTTTGGGTGAGAGCATTAGATCCGGTAAGGATAGAAAAACATTTCAACCACAGGAACGCTCCTAAGGTTCTCCCGATCTGTGCAAGCCTACCCATGACCATGTGGAATTAATCCTTAACAGTGAAAACAGGGTGCATTTATTCAAACAGTTGACCGTGAACTCTTTTCCATAGAAATACATTGCCTGCTGCCCTAACTTCAACTTGATGCCTATGTGGGTTTATATTGCCATATCAAACTTTATTCTTTGTCAACCCATCAGGCCACTATAAGGATTACCTGTGTTGAGTTTAAGCTTCCTGGAGCAACCGGAAGTGGGAAGATTGACCCTAAACATGGTTTAGATGTATCCACCAGCAGATAGTGAAAACGCTACATTCAACCCTCTGTAAAAAGTTTAGTTTTTCACGGATTGACCTGAAACTCAGGATTCTGTAAGAGCTTGTCCCAATGAGGATATGTGTTTAATTACAGCTTCCTGTGACAACCGGAAGTGCCTTACATTGTGCTCATAGGTGCTGTTTCGAAGGCTTAAAAAGGTCACATCCTTCCAAAATGTCACATGTGTGATTAGG
This sequence comes from Coregonus lavaretus, assembly GCF_964263955.1. Taxonomy (NCBI): domain Eukaryota; kingdom Metazoa; phylum Chordata; class Actinopteri; order Salmoniformes; family Salmonidae; genus Coregonus; species Coregonus lavaretus. The sequence goes on from NW_028157787.1 coordinate 92,134, forward strand.
CAACCCTCATGAACCCGTACATATTAGAAAACCAGGTTTTTATCCGTTTGTTTTTTTATAAAGCTAGAAAAAAATATATATAAAAAAAAAAAAAAATATGAAGAAAATATGCATCACTAACTGTAAGTCGCTCTGGATAAGAGTGTCTGCTAAATGACTACCAAAAAAATATATATATATATTTTTTCATAAATATGAAAATGAAAAAAAAGACGACTACCAGGTGAACGCATAACTTACCACGTGCCCGTAGCCAAACACGTCTTTAAATGACCAGTGGGGTCGAATCCGGGTGGGGGGGTGTGATAACTGCCTGAATGGAGGTGAAGCTTCACTTAATCTACTTTGAAGCAGAGAAAAAAACGGAATGTTGGAGAAGCTGACTTAATCTACTTTGAAGCAGAAAAAAAAATATGAAAAATTATTTTTTCAAAAATATGAAAATGAAAAAAAAGAAGACATGGGGGCGTGTGGGACGCACTCGCTAAGCGGACCGGCACATTGAACGCGGGTCGGCGACTCCCCGCTTGCCAGGAGCCCTCCGAAAACGTGGACGGATCCTGCCGAGTAAGAAATGATACTCGGGAGGTGTTTACCCAGCTGCCGAGTATACCAGGTGATGTAGGACAGGTTCACTCACACACACACTTCACACACACACTCACACAGACACACCTATTCACTTGGGCCTTCTCCCTCATGCCCTGCTGACATTCATGCAGGCCCACATTGACCTTGTGACCTCTGGAGCTCCATGCATCTTGTTCTACACTCCCTGCCTAGTAAAACCCTTTCTCCCATGGGCCTGAGAGTACAGCTCATTTGAGACCATTTTGGAAAAGATTTTCTGGCATTTTGGTAAAGGGACTTCCTCAAGATTTTAGACTTTCCTCTCTATGTGCCCTATGTCACATTACTATACTATTGATCTACTGGACAAATAAAGCTTGATAGCTCATTGAAGAGTGATTCTCCACAGAGGCAGCTGGGGATGAGTCAGCAGAAAGTCCAGCAGAGATTCCAGGAGAGAGAGAAGGAGCTGAAGGAGCTCCAACAGGCTGTGGAGTGTCTCAAGGTGAGTATTGTTGACCAAAGGAGACACACCATTTCACTTCTCTACTCCAGTCAGAGAGAGAGAGACAGAGAGAGAGACAGAGAGAGGGAGAGGGGACTCTCTCCAATCCCACTGACCTCACTGTTGGGTACATGCTGTCTGGACTATTTTCAGAGAATAGACTGCTTAATGTAACCGACGGGATATGAACCAGGTCTACCGCGGGAGAAAGCAACAGCTTGACCGTTACACCAAGAGGACATTCCCTATTGGGCTGAGGCATAGCCTATTTTTCACATCTGATTTAATTTCATACAACTTAATATTGCTACACTAAAAATCTTTGTCTGGACAATAGCCCATTACTCAGCTTTTATTAGAAAATGAATGGCATGCCACTGTGATCATTTTCTGTGACGACAGAGTAAATTATTATGCAGCCTCAGAGGGGTGCCCAAACTTTTTCAGACGACTGGATGTACTTCATAGAAACTGTTACCCTTTATATATTCTAACCACTCTATTTAATGTATTCCATATTAAGGGCCCTAACCTAGGAACACAAATCTTTGTTCCTATTAACATTGTGGACAGTTCTTTCTCTCTCTCTTTCTCTCTCTCTCTCTCTCTCTCTCTCTCTCTCTCTCTCTCTCTCTCTCTCTCTTACTCCACTGTTTTCACTCTTTCTCTCTCTTCACAGCTCTCTCTCTCTTTCGCTCTGACTCACTCCACTGTTTTCACTCTCTCTCTTCTCACAATTCACTTTCTCTCTCGTTCTGTCTCACTCCACTGTTTTCACTCTCTCTTTCTCTATCCTCACAACTATCTCTCTGCCTCACTCGACTGTTTTCACTATTTCTCTCTCCTCACAACTCTCTCTCTCTCTCTCACTCCACTGTTTCACTCTCTCTCTCCTCACAACTCTCTCTCTCGCTGTCTCACTCCACTGTTTTCACTCTTTCTCTCTCCTGACAACTCCCTCTCTCTCTTTCTTTCTCTCTCTCTCTCTCTCTCTCTCTTTCTCTCTCTCTCACTCCACTGTTTTCACTCTCTCTCTCTCCTCACAATTCTCTCTCTCTCTCACTCTGTCGCACTCCATTGTTTTCACTCTCTCTCCTCACAATTCTCTCTCTCTCTCACTCTGTCTCACTCCACTGTTTTCACTCTTTCTTTCTCGCTCTGCCTCACTCCACTGTTTTCACTCTTCCTCGCTCCTCACAACTCTCTCTCTCTCTCTCTCTCTCTCTCTCTCTCTCTCTCTCTCTCTCTCTCTCTCTCTCTCTCTCTCTCTCTCTCTCTCTCTCTCTCTCTCTCTCTCTCTCTCTCTCTCTCTCTCTCTCTCTCTCTCTCTCTTAGATGTTCAATGTTTCTTAAAAAAAAAAAAAAAGGAGTATTTTCACCATTATTCAAATGAGGGACACATTTTTTCTTTGTTTTACCTTAAAGCAGCAATCAGCAGTAGAAACAATAACAAAGCGTACTCCCAACTCTTGTTTTAGTAAAAAGCTGAGGGGTGGGGCTGGAGAAATGTAATCCCTTTCAAATTCAAATACAGAGCTATGGAAGCAAGGACTGACCATCCATGACATAAAAAATGATAGTTTTAACAATATTTTGAGGCTATACAGTATTTGTTTACATTTACTTTGTTTACAAACATCGGAGTAAAACAAGCTTATATTTTGGGTTCTGATGGGGTACGACAGTTGAACTAAGCTCATGAGGCATTTATAGGTTATATTCTTCAAGAATCAATGGATGTTGCATCTGCTGATTGCCCCTTTAAAATGAATCACTAATCACATTAAATAAATCACAATCTCCCGAAATGACTTTGTCAAAGCAACAGAATAACTAGGGCTTTACAATGATCCTGAAAACTCGGGGGAATTCTGGGGTTAAGTGGGTTAAAATAGTCCTAGAAGTCACAGAGGGTGCACAGAGGGACATGCCAAAATGCAGAATTTTAGCACTTTTGCAAGTCTTTATTCATATAAAAAAATCTGATTTATTGAATTTTACATGTGGTCTATATTAAAGGGCACTTCATTTAATATAACAGGCTTTTAAAAATGCAATATTGTTGCACAATTTGTATGTAGCCCTTTAAAGTATACAGGTTGAAAATGGCACTGATAAACGCCTAAATTGGTACGCAGTGGCTGTACAGTAACATGCTATACATGACTTCAGACCACAGGCTCTACGCTTCAGAGGACTAAATGTATTTTGAAAGATGAGACGTTGAGGACTATAATAAATACTGCTTTGATGTCATACAAGCAAGCAAAACACCCATGAGTCCAAATGTGCACTTCAAATTTTCTTATTATAAAACTCATGTCAAATACAGTGTCAACATTTATGATCACTATATTTGATGTATAGTTACAAGATGACATGACGTCATACCCTGGGTTATTCTGAACAGAATGAGCCTGTTTGTCTACTGTGAATAAACTTAGCCGTGGCATACGCACCTGAATGCACTCATGATTCCTATGCGCATCAAAATTACAATCTGTTTCCAGGAATGTTATTGTGAAAGCCTAACTCTGTAATATACTTTTTTATAACTTAGCTAATCATGTTGGCAATAGAACCAGATGATGCCATCTTCCTAAAAAATGTCTCAGGTGTTGTCAGGCCATTGTTCTGATGTTTGAAGCTCCTCAAGTTGAGGAATTTCACACCTCTGTGTGGGGGTTTCACAAGCCGTTAGGTTTAGATAGGAATTATAATTATGTCCAGTAGTCTGAATTGTGGCAGGGATGAGGAGGCTCAGTTTGTAGAGCATGGTATTTGCAATGCCAGGGTTTAGGGTTTGATTCCCACTGGGGGGCAGGTATGAAAAAAATAATTACACAAAAAATATATTAAGTCACTCTGGATAAGAGTGTCTGCTAAATGACTAAAAATAAACTACAGGGGTGCCCAAGGGCGCTGTTACTTTCATTCGAAAAATGTTGCAATGCTGTGTTGATCTGCTGTGGAGGTGTTTTTCCCAGCATTGCAACCTCCCTCCTCCCTGACCCAACAGCATAATGCAAGGAGAATGGCATGTTATATAGAAATATTGATTTGGAGAATGGCGTGTTATATATGAACATTCATTTGGAAGACAATTGCCCACCCAAGGTGTTGTCGCCTAGGCCATTGCTCTGATGTTTGAGGCTCATCTAGCTAAGGGATTTCACATGTCTGTGTGTGGTTTACACAATATGTAAGTTTTATGTCCAGAAGTCTGAAATTAATATATTTCCAGATTATGGTTGGGGGGGATATAAAGAGCAACATATGTGAAGATCAGCAGGCTCTGAATGGAGGTGAAGCTTCACTTAATCTACTTTGAAGCAGAGAAAAAACCGGAATGTTGGAGAAGCTGACTTAATCTACTTTGAAGCAGAAAAAAAATTATGAAAAATTATTTTTTCTAAAATATGAAAATGAAAAAAAAGAAGACATGGGGGCGTGCGGGACGCACTCGCTAAGCGGACCGGCACATTGAAAGCGGGTCGGCGACTCCCCGCTTGCCAGGAGCCCTCCGAAAACGTGGACGGATCCTGCCGAGTAAGAAATGATACTCGGGAGGAGACAGAGAGAGGGAGAGGGGACTCTCTCCAATCCCACTGACCTCACTGTTGGGTACATGCTGTCTGGACTATTTTCAGAGAATAGACTGCTTAATGTAACCGACGGGATATGAACCAGGTCTACCGCGGGAGAAAGCAACAGCTTGACCGTTACACCAAGAGGACATTCCCTATTGGGCTGAGGCATAGCCTATTTTTCACATCTGATTTAATTTCATACAACTTAATATTGCTACACTAAAAATATTTGTCTGGACAATAGCCCATTACTCAGCTTTTATTAGAAAATGAATGGCATGCCACTGTGATCATTTTCTGTGACGACAGAGTAAATTATTATGCAGCCTCAGAGGGGTGCCCAAACTTTTTCAGACGACTGGATGTACTTCATAGAAACTGTTACCCTTTATATATTCTAACCACTCTATTTAATGTATTCCATATTAAGGGCCCTAACCTAGGAACACAAACCTTTGTTCCTATTAACATTGTGGACAGTTCTCTCTCTCGTTCTCTCTCTCTCTCTCTCTCTCTCTCTTACTCCACTGTTTTCACTCTTTCTCTCTCTTCACAGCTCTCTCTCTCTTTCGCTCTGACTCACTCCACTGTTTTCACTCTCTCTCTTCTCACAATTCACTTTCTCTCTCGTTCTGTCTCACTCCACTGTTTTCACTCTCTCTTTCTCTATCCTCACAACTCTCTCTCTGCCTCACTCGACTGTTTTCACTATTTCTCTCTCCTCACAACTCTCTCTCTCTCTCTCTCATTCCACTGTTTCACTCTCTCTCTCCTCACAACTCTCTCTCTCGCTGTCTCACTCCACTGTTTTACTCTTTCTCTCTCCTGACAACTCCCTCTCTCTCTTTCTTTCTCTCTCTCTCTCTCTCTCTCTCTCTCTTTCTCTCTCTCTCACTCCACTGTTTTCACTCTCTCTCTCTCCTCACAATTCTCTCTCTCTCTCACTCTGTCGCACTCCATTGTTTTCACTCTCTCTCCTCACAATTCTCTCTCTCTCTCACTCTGTCTCACTCCACTGTTTTCACTCTTTCTTTCTCGCTCTGCCTCACTCCACTGTTT
>NW_028157786.1:0-37500 GCF_964263955.1 Coregonus lavaretus
CTTAGGGACACTGAATAATAACATCTGCATAGTAAATAGTAACTTACTTATTATTAGTATTACTGTTATTATTATTCCAAATAGTAGTGGTACGGATAGTAGGGGTGATGGTATTGATATCAGTTTAGTGATGGTGGTAGTAGTAGTAGTAGTAGTAATGATGATGGTAGTAGGGGTGATGGTAATGATATCAGTTTAATGGTGGTGGTGGTGGTAGTAGTAGTAGTAATGATGATGGTAGTAGGGGTGATGGTAATGATATCAGTTTAGTGATGGTGGTGGTAGTAGTAGTAGTAATGATGATGGTAGTAGGGGTGATGGTAATGATAGCAGTTTAATGATGGTTGTTAGAGCCGATTTGGGCATATTTTGTATAAAAGACTGAACATACTGAGCTCCATGTACATTTGTGTAAATATATTAAATATTAATGTATATGATGAAATATTAGGTACGTACCTTTATGATTTATTTACCGGATTGAGATATATTCATTTGTTATTAGTGTAACTCAGTTTTTGGCCCCCCCTCTTGCCCATTTATTGTACTGTGTTAATTGTGTTAGTATAAAGGCAGGAAGTTGGGCCTTCGGGGGGAGGAGTCCTTGCTAGATGCGGGAGCGGTATAGTTTTTTGACCATATAGACATACAGAAATACAGACAGACAGGTCATATTATATTATGTATTTGCATTTCAAGTAATCTCTGCTTTAAGTTGATTGGAGAATACCTTTTTGTTAGATAAGAAGAATAAACATTTTCTGTTGCACTATATCCCTGGATCTCATTGAATGTTTGGCCGTTTGGAAACGTTGAGTGTGGACTGTATGCGTCCGAAACAACCCCGCTTCAGGCTAGGGCAGTGGCTATGGTAAAGAGGAAAGGAAGCCACTACAGTCAAGTCAAAAAACTCCGTGAAGGATTACTACCGGAAGGAAATCTCCGGTTCGGACACACGCTGGATTTTGTTCTATTTGTAATTGCATTCGGACCATAAGGACAGCTCGCTTGGAAGGATTTGAACTCCTAGATTTCGCCAGCCGTGAGTAACCACTGCGAATGAATGAGCTGCCCTGTTCAAGGCGATCGTTTGATCATGCATACTATGGAAGCGCAAATGTGCTTATAATTGGAATGTTTGATAAACTTGGGAATGGAATTCAAAATACAGCGCTGTGAAAACAATTAAGAAGTTTAAGTTTGGGAAACACAGATCCTATGCACAATGTAGCCTAATCATATATCTAATATTTGGCCTAACGTGGAAATGCAATCCATCAACGCAACGAATGCAACTTAAGGATCTAAAGATACTGCGTGTTAAAACTTCATTAAAGGGACAAAACCTCAACGGGATGAAATGTTTAAAACGCATCTAAAATGCCAAACTTGCACATGTGCAATTCAAAATGGGTCAATATGCTGAAATGGATGACTGTGTTTTTAAAGATTAAAGGAGGTCTAAAGGGGCATTACGTTTAACAATCAAACCAACAACCGTGTCATTGTAAAATGAGTGAACTAAAAGTGAATGATGGAGGAGGAAATCCCAAATAAGACTCCACTGGAGAGGGCAGAGGAGCATCTAAATTCACTCTATGCAGCCCGGAGAGGCAAACTTGGAGTGTGTACACGCAAAATGAATGAAATAAAAGTCCTTCTTGTTGATGGAGGAAACATTGCAACTGTGAATGAGAGTCTTGAAGCATTTGATGCTGTGCTCAATGACTTTAAGAAGGCTCATGAATCTGTGCTAGAGCTGGTCACAGAGGAGGAACAGGAACAGGAGAGCATTAACTATTATCAACCAAGAATGAGAACTTATGAACATTTCCTGAAAGAGGTGGAAATATGGAAAAAGGCTGAAGTTGAGCCACAAACGCTCATTGAACCACATGACAGCATTTCCAATGTGTCAAAAATATCAAGTAAAACTAAGTATTCTAAGACTGCTTCCTCAGTGTCCTCTGAACGCCTTAAAGCCGAGGCAGAACGAGCAGCTCTACTAGCTCGCCAAGCATCATTACAAGACAAGCATGCATTGGAACTGGAGAAAGCTCAACTGAATGTTAGGATGGAAAAAATGGCACTGGAAACGGACATAGCAGCATATAATGCCAAACTGAAGGTCCTGGAGAGTACCGAGTCAACTTCTCAATCCCATTCTGTGGCAGCCCATTTACTAAGCCAAGAAGATGGAATGAACTCTTATTTTGAGAAACAGGAACCAGAGGTCTATGTGGAACCTGAACCATCACCTGTTGAGTTTGCTGCATTAGGTGCAGTTCCAAAGACCCCACTACAAAGAGTTTTACAACAACCGACCACAAAGCCATCAAACCCTATTCCGAAAACAGTCGTAAACCACACTCTTCAGCAGCCAACAGCAAGGTCTAGCAATCGACACAGAATCAACACTGCGGGTATCAGCCATAATACCAGCCATGATAACCTCTCTACTGTCATGCAAAGGCAGAATGAAATTGCTGACCTCCTTGTACTACAGCACAAACAAGCCACACTCCCTGTTAGGGAGATACCTATGTTTGACGGTGATCCTCTAAACTTTAGGCCATTCATGCGTGCATTTGAGCATGGTATAGAAGATAAGACAAGCAGTCACCAGGATAGGCTCTATTACCTGGAACAATACACCTCTGGTCAGCCCAAGGATCTGGTCCGTAGTTGTCTGCATATGGAAGCCAGAAGAGGCTATGCAGTAGCTAAGAGGTTGTTAAAGGAACACTTTGGCAATGAAATCAAAGTCACCACTGCTTACATGGAAAAGGCTTGGAACTGGACAAACATCAAACCCGATGATGGAAAGGGACTGGGTGGTTATGCACTCTATCTAAGAGGTTGCTGTAACGCTATGCAAGACCTACAGAACATGGAAGAGCTTAATCTTCCCTCCAACATAAAGCTGATCATGTCAAAACTTCCCTACAAACTAAGGGAAAAATGGAGGTCTATGGCATGTGATATTTTAGAGAGAAGTCACCTGAGGGCCCAGTTCAGTGACCTGGTAACGTTCATGGAAAAACAGGCCAAAATACTGCAGGATCCGTTGTATGGAGATATTCAAGATCCCCTGTACAACAAAAGGTTTTTAAAACCCAAAACAGAAGCTGACTTTAAACAGCAGTTCAAGTCCAAGAGTAGGGGAAGCAGCTTTGCCACTACAGTAGCTGTAGTGGCAGATTGTGACTCTGAAAAACCTTTAAAATAACAAACATTCAAAGTAAAGAGACCAGGCACCTACCCTTCTGATGCTCCCAGTATCTCATGTATATTTTGTGCTGGTGCGCATTTATTGGTCGACTGCCAACAGGTGAAGGCACAGCCACATGAATTCAAGGTTGAGTTTCTGAGATCAAAAGGCCTTTGTTTTGGCTGTTTGATGAGAGGACACTTAAGCAGAGAATGTAAAAGAAGGATGACCTGTCAGAGCTGTCAAAGAAAGCACCCCACTATCCTGCACATTGAAGGAAGAGAGAGATTTAGATCTCAAAAGGCAGATATGAGTGGTGTAGCAGTAAAGCGGGAGGAGACTGTCAGCAGTGCTCTTGTTTCACTGGAAGCTGGTGAAGATACCGGGGCCGGTACAGATTGTGCACTTGCAATTGTGCCAGTTCAAGTAAAGGTGGCAAATGGAAGCAAGTCTGTGTTAACCTATGCGTTTCTCGATTCTGGTAGCTCAGCAACATTTTGTACGGAGAGACTCATGAGGCAGTTGCAAGCTAAAGGCAGTGCGACTGAAATTCTGCTACGCACAATGGGGCAGGAGAGTCCTACCAAGAGCTTTGAGATATCTGGATTAGAGATTGGCAATGTAGAAGGCGACACATTTCTTGCATTACCAAAGGTCTACACCCAACATAAGATCCCAGTGACAAGAGAGAACATTCCCACTCAGAAAGAGCTCAAAAGGTGGCCATACCTGAAAGAGGTTCAGTTGAAGGAGATTGATGCTGACGTCGAACTTCTGATTGGCGTAAATGCTCCAAAGGCAATGGAACCCTGGCAAATCATAAATAGCCAAGGCAACGGACCGTATGCAGTGAAAACCCTCTTTGGATGGGTGATGAATGGTCCTCTCAACAGTTGTACCATGGCAGAAGAATCCGGGCGTCCTACGGTGATGGCCAATCGTATCTCAATGGCCGACCTGGGGGTTCTTCTTGTAAATCAGTACAACCATGACTTCCCTGAGAGAGAGTATGAAGAGAAAAGTGAGATGTCAGCTGAGGATCGTAGGTTTATGGAGATAGTATCAAGCTCCATAACCCTCAAAGACCATCACTACTACTTACCGTTGCCCTTTCGCAACAAAGATGTAGTCCTGCCAAACAACCGTGACATGGCAAAGCAGCGGGCTCTAAATATTATCAGGAAGTTCAAGAAGGACAAAGGTTACGCTGCAGAGTACAAAGGCTTCATGGAAGAGATGATAACAAAAGGTTACGCCGAGAAGGTACCACAAGAACAGCTCCTCAGAGAGAAAGGCAAGGTATGGTACATACCACACCATGGCGTTCACCATAAGCGCAAAGGAACGATACGAGTGGTGTTTGACTGTTCATCATCCTATAAAGGTACATCTCTTAACAGTGAACTCCTTCAAGGCCCTGACCTGGCAAACACGCTTATAGGAGTCTTGCTAAGATTTCGGCAAGAGCACATTGCCATGATGGCAGACATCGAAGGAATGTTCCATCAAGTACGTGTCCATGAAGATGACTTAGACTTCCTGCGATTCCTATGGTGGCCGGATGGTGATACTAACAAAAGATTGGAGGAGTACAGAATGACAGTACATCTTTTCGGTGCTATATCCTCTCCAAGTTGTGCAAACTTTGCACTGCGAAAGACTGCAGAAGACAACTGTGAGGGGTACGATGAAGAGGTGATTCAAACAGTCAAGTCCAACTTCTATGTTGATGACTGCCTCAAGTCAGTGGCCACAGAAGAACAAGCCATAGCTCTCACAAGAAACCTCAGGGATGTGTGCTCTCAAGGTGGGTTCAAATTGACCAAGTGGGTCAGCAACAGCCGCACTGTACTAGCTTCTATCCATGATGAACACAAAGCCAAGCAGATAAAAGAACTGGACCTGGACAGAGAAAAGCTGCCTGTTGAAAGAGCACTTGGAATCCGATGGAACATTGAAAGGGATGTGTTTACCTTCCAGGTCACTGTCAAGAACAGACCCCTTACAAGAAGAGGTATTCTCTCAACTGTCAGCTCTATTTATGATCCATTAGGTTTCCTCGCCCCATTCGTATTAAAGGCAAAGCAAATTCTTCAAGTGCTCTGCAAGCTAAAGTGTGGATGGGACGAAGTCATCCCTGAAGAACACTCTATTTCATGGAAGAGATGGCTCTCAGAGCTGGACCAGCTCTCCAGATTCCAGATCAACAGGTGTATGATGCCGGAGAACTTTGGTCAAATCAAGACCGCACAGCTGCATCACTTCGGTGATGCAAGTGAACAAGGTTATGGCACGGCAAGCTACCTTAGGTTCACAAACGTTATGGAAAAGGTCCACATCGCATTCATACTGGGGAAATCAAGGGTGACTCCACTCAAGCAGATGACGATCCCCAGACTGGAACTTGCTGCGGCAACATTGGCAGTGCGAGTGGACAGGATGTTAAGGTTGGAGCTCCAGATTGAACTTGAGGAGTCAACTTTCTGGACAGACAGCCAGTCGGTGCTAAAATACATCCGCAACGATACCAAGAGATTCCATACTTTTGTGGCTAATAGGGTTGCTATGATCCGTGACCTATCGAAAGCAAAACAGTGGAGGTATTTGAACTCCAAACACAACCCAGCCGATGATGCCTCAAGAGGATTACATGTTGAAACTTTCCTGAACTCAAAGAGATGGCGCAAAGGACCAGAATTCCTGGAGAAAACAGAAACACAATGGCCGAAAGTCCCCGAGGAGCTTGGCTCCATCCCTCCAGATGATCCAGAGGTGAGAAAAGACGTCATCGTAAACAGTACATGTGTGGAAGAAAAGAGTCCGACCAGCAAACTGATTGAGTACTATTCAACATGGAACAGCTTGAAGAAAGCAGTTGCCTGGATGCTGAAACTGAAGAGACTTCTACTACAGTTAAGCCAGAAAAGGAAAGTTCTCACCCAAACTGATCCAGGATCAGATCAGAGTCTGACAAACTCACTGAAGGAACAAATTGACAAGTTCAAACTGACGTTTGGAAAAGAAAGTCTGTCTGTAGATGACCTAGATGAAGCAGAAAAGGTCATCATTCGATTTGAGCAACGACAGCACTTTAAACAAGAAATTGCACTAGTTGTAAAAGGAAAACAATGTGCCAAGAGAAGCGGCTCAATCTGTAAGCTTGATCCAATAGTTGACAATGGCATTCTGAGAGTAGGAGGAAGGTTAAGCAAAGCTGCTATGCCTACGGAACTAAAGAATCCTATGATCCTGCCCAAAGACTCCTACATCTCCAGACTGATCTTACTCCACATCCATGAGCAGGTTGGCCACTCTGGGAGAGGTCACATGCTTTCTAGACTTCGCCAGCGATATTGGATACCCTGTGCCAACTCCTTAGCAAGGAAGATCCTTAAGAGCTGTGTCTTCTGCAGGCGGATGCAAGCTAGAGCTGGGGAACAGAAGATGGCTGACCTTCCACAAGATCGGGTAGCACCTGATTTGCCGCCTTTCACCCATGTGGGCATAGATTACTTTGGCCCCATAGAGGTGAAGCGAGGCCGCGTTCATGTGAAGCGGTATGGTGTGATCTTTACTTGCCTTGCGAGTCGAGCTGTCCATCTAGAAGTTGCTAGTTATCTGGATACTGATTCCTGCATCAATGCCCTGCGCAGGTTCATCTGTCGAAGGGGCCCAGTAACAAGTATCAGAACAGACAATGGCACCAACTTTGTCGGAACACACAGAGAGCTAGGAGAAGCTCTGAAAGAGCTGGATCACAACAAGATTCAAAATAAATTACTGAAGGAAGGAGTGACATGGTCATTCAACCCTCCCTCTGGAGCCCACCATGGGGGGGTATGGGAGAGGTTGATCCGACTGGTGAAAAAGATCCTCTATTCAGTCCTTAAAGAGCAAGTACTGGATGATGAGGCTTTGCAGACAGCCTTGTGTGAAGTTGAGGCGATTATGAACGACAGACCAATCACTACTGTAACAAATGACCCTAACGATCTAGAACCCCTGACTCCGAACCATCTGCTTCATCTGAAAGCAAAGCCAGTCCTGCCACCAGGACTATTCCAGAGAAGTGACCTATACTCACGAAGGAGATGGAAGCAAGTACAATATATCACTGACCTCTTCTGGAAGAGATGGATCAGGGAGTATCTTCCACTTATGCAGGAGCGGAACAAGTGGAACAAAACTAAGAGAAACTTCAGTCCTGGTGACCTTGTGGTCATCGTCGATGACACCGCCCCAAGGAACTCTTGGCTAATGGGGCGTGTGGTGAAGGCTTTGCCAGGGGCCAAAGGTCTTGTCCGGAGCGTCATGGTTAAGACTAAGACCAATATCCTACAGAGACCTATCAATAAACTCTGTCTGCTCCTTGAGGCGACGAAGTGAGACACACACACACACACACACAGTGCTCCATCTTTGAATCACGTGCACCTCTGATTCGTTGATGTCGTACTCTTACATTCTTTGATGTCATACATTTTGTGGACGTCAAACTCTTGAAATTTTTTGGAAGTTGAACACCTTTACACTTCAACTCAGACTGAGATCTATGGACTATTTTCCTATATGGGACCTTGTATATTTGTATATAGCTATGAACTGTAATGGTGCTCTGGTATAGAATGTTTTTGTATTGGCTCTACGTTTGAATATTAAGTAATTGTTGTGCATTCAGTGCAGTCAACAATTAGGGGCCGGTATGATGATGGTAGTAGGGGTGATGGTAATGATATCAGTTTAATGGTGGTGGTGGTAGTAGTAGTAGTAGTAATGATGATGGTAGTAGGGGTGATGGTATTGATATCAGTTTAGTGATGGTGGTGGTAGTAGTAGTAGTAATGATGATGGTAGTAGGGGTGATGGTAATGATAGCAGTTTAATGATGGTGGTGGTGGTGGGAGTAGTAATGATGATGGTAGTTTTAGTACTGACGTAATGGTGAGGATGACTGTTAGTTATAGTAGGTAGAGATATTAGAGGTAGAAATGTTACTAGTGGTAATGGTAGTAGTAGAGATATTAGAGGTAGAAATGCTACTAGTGGTAATGGTAGTAGTAGAGATATTAGAGGTAGAAATGCTACTAGTGGTAATGGTAGTAGTAGAGATATTACAGGTAGAAATGCTACTAGTGGTAATGGTAGTAGTAGAGATATTACAGGTAGAAATGCTACTAGTGGTAATGGTGGTAGTAGTAGAGATATTAGAGGTAGAAATGCTACTAGTGGTAATGGTAGTAGTAGAGATATTACAGGTAGAAATGCTACTAGTGGTAATGGTAGTAGTAGAGATATTAGAGGTAGAAATGCTACTAGTGGTAATGGTAGTAGTAGAGATATTACAGGTAGAAATGCTACTAGTGGTAATGGTAGTAGTAGAGATATTAGAGGTAGAAATGCTACTAGTGGTAATGGTAGTAGTAGAGATATTACAGGTAGAAATGCTACTAGTTGTAATGGTAGTAGTAGAGATATTACAGGTAGAAATGCTACTAGTGGTAATGGTAGTAGTAGAGATATTACAGGTAGAAATGCTACTAGTGGTAATGGTAGTAGTAGAGATATTACAGGTAGAAATGCTACTAGTGGTAATGGTAGTAGTTGAGATATTACAGGTAGAAATGCTACTAGTGGTAATGGTAGTAGTAGAGATATTAGAGGTAGAAATGCTACTAGTGGTAATGGTAGTAGTAGAGATATTACAGGTAGAAATGCTACTAGTTGTAATGGTAGTAGTAGAGATATTAGAGGTAGAAATGCTACTAGTGGTAATGGTAGTAGTTGAGATATTACAGGTAGAAATGCTACTAGTGGTAATGGTAGTAGTAGAGATATTACAGGTAGAAATGCTACTAGTGGTAATGGTAGTAGGATAGATATTACAGGTAGAAATGCTACTAGTGGTAATGGTAGTAGTAGAGATATTACAGGTAGAAATGCTACTAGTGGTAATGGTAGTAGTATAGATATTACAGGTAGAAATGCTACTAGTGGTGATGGTAGTAGTAGAGATATTAGAGGTAGAAATACTACTAGTGGTAATGGTAGTAGTAGAGATATTAGAGGTAGAAATGCTACTAGTGGTAATGGTAGTAGTAGAGATATTAGAGGTAGAAATGTTACTAGTGGTAATGGTAGTAGTAGAGATATTAGAGGTAGAAATGCTACTAGTGGTAATGGTAGTAGTATAGATATTAGAGGTAGAAATGCTACTAGTGGTAATGGTAGTAGTAGAGATATTAGAGGTAGAAATGCTACTAGTGGTAATGGTAGTAGTAGAGATATTACAGGTAGAAATGCTACTAGTGGTAATGGTGGTAGTAGTAGAGATATTACAGCTATAAATGCTACTAGTGGTAATGGTAGTAGTAGAGATATTAGTGGTAGAAATGCTACTAGTGGTAATGGTGGTAGTAGTAGAGATATTACAGATAGAAATGCTACTAGTGGTAATGGTAGTAGTAGAGATATTAGTGGTAGAAATGCTACTAGTGGTAATGGTAGTAGTAGATATATTAGAGGTAGAAATGCTACTAGTGGTAATGGTAGTAGAGATATTAGAGGTAGAAATGCTACTAGTGGTAATGGTAGTAGTAGAGATATTACAGGTAGAAATGCTACTAGTGGTAATGGTAGCAGTAGAGATATTAGAGGTAGAAATGCTACTAGTGGTAATGGTAGTAGTAGAGATATTACAGGTAGAAATGCTACTAGTGGTAATGGTAGCAGTAGAGATATTAGAGGTAGAAATGCTACTAGTGGTAATGGTAGTAGTAGAGATATTACAGGTAGAAATGCTACTAGTGGTAATGGTAGTAGTAGAGATATTACAGGTAGAAATGCTACTAGTGGTAATGGTAGTAGTAGAGATATTACAGGTAGAAATGCTACTAGTGGTAATGGTAGTAGTAGAGATAGAGGTATAAATGCTACTAGTGGTAATGGTAGTAGTAGAGATATTACAGGTAGAAATGCTACTAGTGGTAATGGTAGTAGTAGAGATATTACAGGTAGAAATGCTACTAGTGGTAATGGTAGTAGTAGAGATATTACAGGTAGAAATGCTACTAGTGGTAATGGTAGTAGTAGAGATATTACAGGTAGAAATGCTACTAGTGGTAATGGTAGTAGTAGAGATATTAGAGGTAGAAATGCTACTAGTGGTAATGGTAGTAGTAGAGATATTAGAGGTAGAAATGCTACTAGTGGTAATGGTAGTAGTAGAGATATTAGAGGTAGAAATGCTACTAGTGGTAATGGTAGTAGTAGAGATATTAGAGGTAGAAATGCTACTAGTGGTAATGGTAGTAGGATAGATATTACAGGTAGAAATGCTACTAGTGGTAATGGTAGTAGTAGAGATATTAGAGGTAGAAATGCTACTAGTGGTAATGGTAGTAGTAGAGATATTACAGGTAGAAATGCTACTAGTGGTTATGGTAGTAGTAGAGATATTAGAGGTAGAAATGCTACTAGTGGTAATGGTAGTAGGATAGATATTACAGGTAGAAATGCTACTAGTGGTTATGGTAGTAGTAGAGATATTAGAGGTAGAAATGCTACTAGTGGTAATGGTAGTAGTAGAGATATTAGAGGTAGAAATGCTACTAGTGGTGATGGTAGTAGTAGAGATATTAGAGGTAGAAATGCTACTAGTGGTAATGGTAGTAGTATAGATATTACAGGTAGAAATGCTACTAGTGGTAATGGTAGTAGTAGAGATATTACAGGTAGAAATGCTACTAGTGGTAATGGTAGTAGTAGAGATATTAGAGGTAGAAATGCTACTAGTGGTAATGGTAGTAGTAGAGATATTACAGGTAGAAATGCTACTAGTGGTTATGGTAGTAGTAGAGATATTAGAGGTAGAAATGCTACTAGTGGTAATGGTGGTAGTAGTAGAGATATTAGAGGTAGAAATGCTACTAGTGGTAATGGTAGTAGTAGAGATATTAGAGGTAGAAATGCTACTAGTGGTAATGGTAGCAGTAGAGATATTACAGGTAGAAATGCTACTAGTGGTAATGGTAGTAGTAGAGATATTACAGGTAGAAATGCTACTAGTGGTAATGGTAGTAGTAGAGATATTACAGGTAGAAATGCTACTAGTGGTAATGGTAGTAGTAGAGATATTACAGGTAGAAATGCTACTTGTGGTAATGGTAGCAGTAGAGATATTACAGGTAGAAATGCTACTAGTGGTAATGGTAGTAGGATAGATATTACAGGTAGAAATGCTACTAGTGGTAATGGTAGTAGTAGAGATATTACAGGTAGAAATGCTACTAGTGGTAATGGTAGTAGGATAGATATTACAGGTAGAAATGCTACTAGTGGTAATGGTAGTAGTAGAGATATTACAGGTAGAAATGCTACTAGTGGTAATGGTAGTAGGATAGATATTACAGGTAGAAATGCTACTAGTGGTAATGGTAGTAGTAGAGATATTACAGGTAGAAATGCTACTAGTGGTAATGGTAGTAGTAGAGATATTAGAGGTAGAAATGCTACTAGTGGTAATGGTAGTAGTAGAGATATTACAGGTAGAAATGCTACTAGTGGTAATGGTAGTAGGATAGATATTACAGGTAGAAATGCTACTAGTGGTAATGGTAGTAGTAGAGATATTACAGGTAGAAATGCTACTAGTGGTAATGGTAGCAGTAGAGATATTACAGGTGGGAATATCCAACGTTTTAAATTTGTATTACCCCCCTGAAATTGCTAACCTCCCCTGTTATTATAATGGTGAGAGGTTAGCATGTCTCTGGGGTATGATTAGTGCGGCTGTAACTTTTTCACTCAGCTTCATGAATACAGCCTGTTGTCAGTCTCAGTTTATGAATACAGCCTGTTGTCAGTCTCAGCTTCATGAATACAGCCTGTTGTCAGTCTCAGCTTTATGAATACAGCCTGTTGTCAGTCTCAGCTTCATGAATACAGCCTGTTGTCAGTCTCAGCTTCATGAATACAGCCTGTTGTCAGTCTCAGCTTTATGAATACAGCCTGTTGTCAGTCTCAGCTTTATGAATACAGCCTGTTGTCAGTCTCAGCTTTATGAATACAGCCTGTTGTCAGTCTCAGTTTATGAATACAGCCTGTTGTCAGTCTCAGCTTTATGAATACAGCCTGTTGTCAGTCTCAGCTGTATGAATACAGCCTGTTGTCAGTCTCAGCTTTATGAATACAGCCTGTTGTCAGTCTCAGCTTTATGAATACAGCCTGTTGTCAGTCTCAGTTTATGAATACAGCCTGTTGTCAGTCTCAGTTTATGAATACAGCCTGTTGTCAGTCTCAGCTTTATGAATACAGCCTGTTGTCAGTCTCAGCTTTATGAATACAGCCTGTTGTCAGTCTCAGCTTTATGAATACAGCCTGTTGTCAGTCTCAGCTTTATGAATACAGCCTGTTGTCAGTCTCAGCTTTATGAATACAGCCTGTTGTCAGTCTCAGCTTCATGAATACAGCCTGTTGTCAGTCTCAGCTTTATGAATACAGCCTGTTGTCAGTCTCAGCTTTATGAATACAGCCTGTTGTCAGTCTCAGCTTTATGAATACAGCCTGTTGTCAGTCTCAGCTTTATGAATACAGCCTGTTGTCAGTCTCAGCTTTATGAATACAGCCTGCTGTCAGTCTCAGCTTTATGAATACAGCCTGTTGTCAGTCTCAGCTTTATGAATACAGCCTGTTGTCAGTCTCAGCTTTATGAATACAGCCTGTTGTCAGTCTCAGCTTTATGAATACAGCCTGTTGTCAGTCTCAGCTTTATGAATACAGCCTGTTGTCAGTCTCAGCTTTATGAATACAGCCTGTTGTCAGTCTCAGCTTTATGAATACAGCCTGTTGTCAGTCTCAGCTTTATGAATACAGCCTGTTGTCAGTCTCAGCTTTATGAATACAGCCTGTTGTCAGTCTCAGCTTTATGAATACAGCCTGTTGTCAGTCTCAGCTTTATGAATACAGCCTGTTGTCAGTCTCAGTTTATGAATACAGCCTGTTGTCAGTCTCAGCTTTATGAATACAGCCTGTTGTCAGTCTCAGCTTCATGAATACAGCCTGTTGTCAGTCTCAGCTTTATGAATACAGCCTGTTGTCAGTCTCAGCTTTATGAATACAGCCTGTTGTCAGTCTCAGCTTCATGAATACAGCCTGTTGTCAGTCTCAGCTTTATGAATACAGCCTGTTGTCAGTCTCAGCTTTATGAATACAGCCTGTTGTCAGTCTCAGCTTTATGAATACAGCCTGTTGTCAGTCTCAGCTTTATGAATACAGCCTGTTGTCAGTCTCATCTTTATGAATACAGCCTGTTGTCAGTCTCAGTTTATGAATACAGCCTGTTGTCAGTCTCAGCTTTATGAATACAGCCTGTTGTCAGTCTCAGCTTTATGAATACAGCCTGTTGTCAGTCTCAGCTTTATGAATACAGCCTGTTGTCAGTCTCAGCTTCATGAATACAGCCTGTTGTCAGTCTCAGCTTTATGAATACAGCCTGTTGTCAGTCTCAGCTTCATGAATACAGCCTGTTGTCAGTCTCAGCTTTATGAATACAGCCTGTTGTCAGTCTCATCTTTATGAATACAGCCTGTTGTCAGTCTCAGCTTTATGAATACAGCCTGTTGTCAGTCTCAGCTTCATGAATACAGCCTGTTGTCAGTCTCAGCTTCATGAATACAGCCTGTTGTCAGTCTCAGCTTTATGAATACAGCCTGTTGTCAGTCTCAGCTTTATGAATACAGCCTGTTGTCAGTCTCAGCTGTATGAATACAGCCTGTTGTCAGTCTCAGCTTTATGAATACAGCCTGTTGTCAGTCTCAGCTTCATGAATACAGCCTGTTGTCAGTCTCAGTTTATGAATACAGTCCCTGCTGTTGTCAGTCTCAGCTTTATGAATACAGCCTGTTGTCAGTCTCAGCTTTATGAATACAGCCTGTTGTCAGTCTCAGTTTATGAATACAGCCTGTTGTCAGTCTCAGTTTATGAATACAGCCTGTTGTCAGTCTCAGCTTTATGAATACAGCCTGTTGTCAGTCTCAGCTTTATGAATACAGCCTGTTGTCAGTCTCAGCTTCATGAATACAGCCTGTTGTCAGTCTCCAATAATGTTGATCTGCTTTAACTATAGTCGAGTTCCTTCCCTTGCGAAAATCTAATTAGCAGAATAAAACAATCCCCATACAAATCTGTCAGTTTAAGCTAGAGATATCTGTTTTTTTACACTGGACACGTCGCAATCCACCGTATCCGCCGATGTCGCAATTCTGCATCTGCAGTGAAAGGGGACAGAGCTAGAGCCGCTCCCTAAAGTCGGTCTTTTCACAAAATTGTCTGTAGCATCCGAACAGTTTCGGCTACACCCTAGTATGACCCCTCTGTGCAAAGGTAAGCCTCTCACGAACACGTACATGTAGGTTGACTCGTCTGAAGATACCCCGTTAGCAGTTGAAACAATTAATGGAAGGATACAGTATATGGAGACTGTTTAGTGCCAAAAATAAGAGCTTAAATACATGTCAGATAGAAATAAGAAAAGTTTCCTGATCTTTCTTATCTCTCAGACTCGGACAAACACTTCAGTACAAACTTCATTTAAAGGGTCTTAAAATTTAAAGGGTCTTAAAATTCAAGATCAAATAGCAAAATGATCCTTGGTATGACCTTCTTAAAACAATTCGATATAGCTTAGTAGAACCCCCTTCCCCTGGGTTAGACAGGGCTTAGACTGTTATGGGTTATTTGGCTTTCTCATGATTGTTTCTTTACACAGTATAATGTAATAATCAACAACAGAAGGTCATTAATAATATCATAGTGAATAAGATCCATATGTTTCAGATCTCATCTCGTTGTGCCCTTGAGCAAGGCACTTCTGTGCTGCTCCCAGCCTGATGGATGTGTTGTGTGTCAGGTTGGGTATTGTGACAGAAAAAAATAAAGAATATCCGTGCAAATGGACAAATAAAGAGAGTATAGTATTGTATTTCTCCCACTTTATGTCTCTGTCCAGGGATGAACAACCCAGATACCGTCAGATTTCTTTCACTTGAACTTTCCAACCTGGTAATCCTGTCTGTTGGCGTTTTCCTTTCCACAGGATTTAAGAGTCAAGCTGGTGCATGAGAGAGAGAAACGGTGAGTTGGAGCTTCTCTTGTTTTTCTAGTCCTCTTTCCAGGGGAGGGGGCGGGGTGACCCCAGTCATGTTATACCATGACTGGGGTCACATGTCAAGGGGAAAGTAGAGAAACATGCCAAACGAACCGCTGTGAAAGAAGAGGGAAAACTCTTGCCCTGACATTCAGCTGGTGTTACAGACACACGTCAGCAGTTCTAGAGAGAGATGTCCAGTCTACCAGGCCCTGGTAATGAAGCCTAATTTTGGAAAGAAAGATTCTCTTAGGTCTGAGTATTTGTCACAGTGTAATAGGAAATGCAGCTATGTGTCTACCTCTCCCCGGGGGCAGAGTGAGCACAGCCTGTCCTCTCTGGGCAGCCAGGTTTGCCTGTGATGACCGGTCTCTATAGCCAGACTGTGCTCACTGAGTCTGTACCTAGTCAGTGTTTTCCTCAGTTTTCTATCAGTCACAGTGGTCAGATAGTCTGCCACCATGTACTGTCTGTTTAGAGACAAATAGCATTAAAGTTTACTTAGATGTTTTTGTGGTGTCTTTCCAATAGCTGATATATTTGTATTGTTGCTTTGTGATAATTTGGTTGGCCCAGAGTTTCTGAGTACTGTTGTAACCAGTGTCAACTGGCTAGCTAGTTAGCGGTGGGCGCTTTTGTAGCGGTGTGTAGCGTTTCAATCGGTAACGTCACTCACTCAGACCTTAAAGTAGTTGTTTCCCTTGGGCTTTGCCAGGCCCGCGGCTGTTGTGGTGCCATAGGTAACGATGCTTCGAGGGTGACTGTTGTCGATGTGTTCAGAGGGTCCCTGGTTCAAGCCCAGGTTGGGGTACACTGTCCTGAAGGGTTGGTTTGGGTTAGTGAACTGAGCCTCAGAACGAGTTGGCTGAAGGGACTCTTCTCTTTGGATTAAATGGTTGGGGGTCGCTTGTTTAAAAAAAAAAAAGAATAAGTAGGGGGTATTGGCCCAATTCTGCTCTATATTGGGCCAACTCTGCATGCAGTATTTTGATTGGATGTTTGTCCCATTTGGTAAATTCATTATTAGAGAGTGGACCCCATACGTAGGTATTTGGGTATTTTATTAGGATCCCCATTAGCTGTTGTGAAAGCATCAGCTACTCTTCCTGGGGTTTATTAGGATCCCCATTAGCTGTTGTGAAAGCAGCAGCTACTCTTCCTGGGGTCCACACAGAACATGAAACATGACATAATACAGAACATTAATAGATAAGAACAGCTCAAGGACAGAACTACATCAATAAAAGAAATGGGACACCAAGCCTACATATCAATACATACACACAAACTATCTAGGTCAAATAGGGGAGAGGCGTTGTGCCGTGAGGTGTTGCTTTATCTGTTTTTTGAAACCAGGTTTTCTGTTCACTTGAGTAATATGAGATGGAAGAGTTTCATGCAATCATGGCTCTATATAAGACTAAGCTTTCTTGAATTTGTTCTGTGAAAAGACCCCTGGTGGCATGTCTGGTGGGGTAAGTGTGTGTGTCAGAGCTGTGTGTAAGTTTACTATGAAAACAATTTGGAATTTTCAACACATTAATGTTTCTTATAAAAAGAAGAAGTGATGCAGTCAGTCTCTCCTCAACTCTTAGCCAAGAGAGACTGGCATGCATAGTATTGATATAAGCCCTCTAATTATAATGAAGAGCAAGACGTGCTGCTCTGTTCTGGGCCAGCTGCAGCTTAACTAGGTCGTTTTGTGCAGCACTTGACCATATGACTGGAAAATAATCAAGATAAGACAAAACTAACTAACTACTCCTGCAGGACTTGCTTTTTTGAGCATCTCTTTATTGTGGACATGCACTATATATACAAAAGTATATGGACACCCCTTCAAATTGGTGGATTCAGCTATTTCAGCCACACCCGTTGCTGACAGGTGTATATAATTGAGCACACAGCCATGCAATCTCCATAGACAAACATTGGCAGTAGAATGGCCTTACTGAAGAGCTCAGTGACTTTCAACGTGGCACCGTCATAGGATGCCACCTTTCCAAGTCAGTTTGTCATATTTCTGCCCTGCTAGAGCTGCCCCGGTCAACTATAGGAGCGCATAAAACTAGTTTGACCTCAGTTGCAACACTCACTACCAAGTTCTAAACTGCCTCTGGAAGCATCGTCAGCACAATAAATGTTTGTCGGGAGCTTCATGAAATGGGTTTCCATGGCCGAGCAGCTGCACACAAGCCCAAGATCACCATGAGCAATGCCAAGCGTCGGCTGGAGTGGTGTAAAGCTCACCGCCATTGGACTCTGGAGCAGTGGAAACGCTTTCTCTGGAGTGATGAATCACACTTCACCATCTGGCAGTACGACAGATGAATCTGGGTTTGTCGGTGCCAGGAGAACGCTACCTGCCCGAATGCATAGTGCCAACTGCAAAGTTTGGTGGAGGAGGAATAATGGTCTGGGGTTGGTTTTCATGGTTCAGGCTCCTTAGTTCCAGTGAAGGGAAATCTTAACGCTACAGCATACAATGACATTCTAGACGATTCTGTGCTTCCAACTTTGTGGCAACAGTTTGGGGTACGCCCTTTCCTGTTTCAGCATGACAATGACCCCTTGCACAAAACAAGGTCCATACAGAAATGGTTTGTCGAGATCGGTGTGAAAGAACTTGACTGACCTGCACAGAGCCCTGACCTCAACCCCATCGAACACATTTGGGATGAATTGGAACGCCGACTGCGAGCCAGGCCTAATCGCCCAACATCAGTGCCCGACCTCACTAATGCTCTTGTGGCTGAATGGAAGCAAGTCCCCGCAGCAATGTTCCCACATCTAGTGGAAAGCCTTCCCAGAAGAGTGGAGGCTGTTATAGCAGCAAAGGGGGGACCAACTCCATATTAATGGCCATGATTTTGGAATGAGATGTTCGACGAGCAGGTGTCCACATACTTTTGGTCATGTAGTGTACCTCCCCCCCATCTTTACAACCATTGAATCTATATGTTTTGACCATGACAGTTTACGGTCTAATGTAACACCAAGTAATTTAGTCTCCATTCCAAAACTGACTGCAACTCCTTGTTAAGGGTTTCAGTGACTTCATTATCTGTGGTTGCTGATACACATATAAAGTGCATTCAGAAAGTATTCAGACCCCTTGATTTTTTTCCACATTTTGTTACGTTACAGCCTTATTCAAAAATGGATTAAATAGTTTTTTTCCCCCTCATCAATCTAAACACAATACCCCATAATGACGAAGCAAAAACCATTTTTTAGAGTTTTTAATATTTCAGTACAAAAAAAAATGAAATATTAAATGTACATAAGTATTCAGACCCTTTACTCAGTACTTTGTTGATGCACCTTTGGCAGCGATTACAGCCTCGAGTCTTCTTGGGTATGACGCTACAAGCTTGGCACACCTGTATTTGGGGAGTTCCTTCCATTCTTTGCAGATTATTTTCAGGTCTCTCCAGAGATGTTCAATCGTGTTAGAGTACGGGCTCTGGCTGGGCCACTCAAGGACATTCAGAGACTTGTCCCGAAGCCACACCTGCGTTTTCTTGGCTATGTGCTTAGGGTCGTTTGTCCTGTTGGAAGGTGAACCTTCGCCCCAGTCTGATGTCCTGAGCGCTCTGGAGCAGGTTTTCATCAAGGATCTCTCTGTACTTTGCTTCATTCATCTGACTAGTCTCCCAGTCCCTGCCGCTGAAAAACATCCCCACATGGAGGCTGCCACCACCATGCTTCCCTGTAGGGTTGGTGCCAGGTTTCCTCCAGATGTGATGCTTGGCATTCAGGCCAAAGAGAGAATCTTGTTTCTCATGGTTTGAGAGTCCTTTAGGTGCCTTTTGGCAAACTCCAAGTGGGCTGACATGTGCATTTTACTGAGGGGTGGCTTCCATATGGCCACTCTACCATAAAGGCCTGATTGTTGGAGTGCTGCAGTGATTGTTGTCTTTCTGGAAGGTTCTCCCATCTCCACAGAGGAACTCTGGAGCTCTGTCAGAGTGACTGTTGGGTTCTTGGTCACTTCCCCGACCAAGGCCCTTCTCCCCCGATTGCTCCGTTGGCCGGGCAGCCAGCTCTAGGAAGAGTCTTGGGGGTTCCAAACTTCTTCCAGCAAAATTAAGGCAGTTATACATTTTAAAAACATTACAATACATTCACAACAGATTTCCCAACACACTTAGTGTGCCCCCTCAGGCCCATACTCCACTACCACATACAGTGGGTTAGAACAAGTATTTGATACACTGCCGATTTTGCAGGTTTTCCTACTTACAAAGCATGTAGAGGTCTGTAATAAAAATCCAGAAAATCACATTATATGATTTTTAAGTAGTTAAATTGCAACTTTCTGTTCCCATTTAGGGTCTGCGTGGACTCTGAGTCTGTAATACCAACATGTTTCAAGCAGACCACCATAGTCCCTGTGCCCAAGAGTTGTACTCTCGCTGCTAAAATCCTCGACCATTGCTATTCGAACTTCCGGGATGGTTATATGGTTATAAGGCCCTCCCCCGCCCTCCTTTCGGCAAATCTGACCACGACTCTATTTTGCTCCTCCCTTCCTATAGGCAGAAACTCAAACAGGAAGTACCTGTGCTAAGGACTATTCAACGCTGGTCTGACCAATTGGAATCCACGCTTCAAGATTAAGCCACCTGGGGCGGCAGGTGGCTTAGTGGGTAAGAGCGTTGTGCCAGTAACCGAAAGGTCGCTGGTTCTAATCCCCAAGCCGACTAGGTGAAAAATCTGTCGATGTGCCCTTGAGCAAGGCACTTAACCCTAATTGCTCCTGTAAGTCGCTCTGGATAAGAGCGTCTGCTAAATGACAAAAAAAAAAAAAAAAAAAAAAAAGTTTGTTTTGATCACGAGGACTGGGATATGTTCCGGATAGCTTGCGAAAATAATTTAGATGAATACACTGAAACGGTGACTGAGTTCATCAGGAAGTGTATAGGTGATGTTGTGCCCACTGTGACTATTAAAACCTACCCTAACCAGAAACCGTGGATAGATGGCAGCATTTGTGCAAAACTGAAAATGCGAACCACCACATTTAACCATGGCAAGGTGACTGGGAATATGATTGATTACAAACAGTGTAGCTATTCACTCCGCAAGGCAATTAAACTGGCAAAACATCAGTATAGACACAAAGTGGAGTCGCAATTCAACGGCTCAGACACGAGACGTATGTGGCAGGGTCTACAGACAGTCACGGACTACAAAGGGAAAACCAGCCATGTCGCGGACACCGACGTCTTGCTTCCAGACAAGCTAAACACCTTCTTCGCCCGCTTTGAGGATAACACAGTGCCACCGATGCGGCCCGCTACCAAGGACTGTGGGCTCTCCTTCTCCGTGGCCAACGTGATTAAGACATTTAAGCATGTTAACCCTCGCAAGGCTGCCGGCCCAGACGGCATCCCTAGCCGCGTCCTCAGAGCATGCGCAGACCAGCTGGCTGGTGTGTTTATGGACATATTCAATCTCTCCCTTTCCCAGTCTGCTGTTCCCACATGCTTTAAGATGGCCACCATTGTTCCTGTACCCAAGAAAGCAAAGGTAACTGAACTAAATGACTATCGCCCCGTAGCACTCACCTCTGTCATCATGAAGTTGTTTGAGAGACTAGTCAAGGATCATATCACCTCCACCTTACCTGTCACCCTAGACCGACTTCAATTTGCTTACCGCCCCAATAGATCCACAGACGATGCCATCACACTGCACACTGCCCTATCCCATCTGGACAAGAGGAATACCTATGTAAGAATGCTGTTCATTGACTATAGCTCAGCATTCAACACCATAGTACCCTCCAAGCTCATCATTAAGCTCGAGGCCTTGGGTCTGAACCCCGCCCTGTGCAACTGGGTCCTGGACTTCCTGACGGGCCGCCCCCAGGTGGTGAAGGTAGGAAACAACATCTCCACTTTGCTGATCCTCAACACTGGGGCCACACAAGGGTGCGTGCTCAGCCCCCTCCTGTACTCCCTGTTCACCCATGACTGCGTGGCCAAGCACCTCTCCCACTCAATCATCAAGTTTGCAGACGACACAAAGGTAGTAGGCTTGATTACCAACAATGACGAGACAGCCTACAGGGAGGAGGTGAGGGCTCTGGGAGTGTGGTGCCAGGAAAATAACCTTTCACTCAACGTCAACAAAACAAAGGAGATGATTGTAGACTTCAGGAAACAGCAGAGGGTACACCCCCCTATCCACATCGACAGGACCGCAGTGGAGAAGGTGGAAAGCTTCAGGTTCCTTGGCGTACACGTCACCGACAAACTGAAATGGTCCACCCACACAGACAGTGTGGTGAAGAAGGCGCAACAGAGCCTCTTCAACCTCAGGAGGCTGAAGAAATGTGGCTTGGCACCTAAAACCCTCACACATTTTTACAGATGCACAATTGAGAGCATCCTGTCGGGCTGTATCACCGCCTGGTATGGCAACTGCACCGCCCTCAACCGCAGGGCTCTCCAGAGGGTGGTGCGGTCGGCACAACGCATTACCGGGGGCAAACTACCCGCCCTCCAAGACACCTACAGCACCCGATGTCACAGGAAGGCCAAAAAGATCATCAAGGACATCAACCACCCGAGCCTCTGCCTGTTCACCCCGCTATCATCCAGAAGGCGAGGTCAGTACAGGTGCATCAAAGCTGGGACCGAGAGAATGAAAAACAGCTTCTATCTCAAGGCCATCAGACTGTTAAATAGCCATCACTAGCACATTAGAGGCTGCTGCTGCCTATTGAAATCACTGGCCACTTTAAGAAATGCAACACTAGTCACTTTAATAATGTTTCCATATCTTGCACTACTCATCTCATATGTATATACTGCATTCTATTCTATAATATTCTACTGTATCTTAGTCCATGCCGCTCTGTCATTGCTTGTCCATATATGTATGTATTTTTAAATTCCATTCCTTACTAGATTTGTGTGTTTTTGGTTTATGTTGTGAAATTGTTAGATATTACTTGTTAGATATTATTGCACTGTCGGAGCTAGAAGCACAAGCATTTCGCTACACCCGCAATAACATCTGCTAAACACGTGTATGTGACAAAGAAAATGTGATTTGATGTAACAAAAACATTTAATGAAATTGGAAATATTTAAATATATATGTGAAATTAAATGAAACAGTGTATGTTGATGCTAATGCTAATGCTAACAATGGGATAATATATGCAATATGCTGTTGGCTGTTGTCTTTTAACAGTTTCGCCTAATTCATTCTGATTAACCTAGCAATTACGACCCACCCCTCACTATTGTCATTGGCTGCACTAATTGCACTGTTTGTCTACATAACCAGGTTCAAGAATTCATGACATGACCCTGAAGAAGGCACAGTGATACGTAGAGTGTGATACGTAGAGTGTGATACATAGTTTCTACATAGTTCGTACATACAGTGGGGAAAAAAAGTATTTAGTCAGCCACCAATTGTGCAAGTTCTCCTAATTAAAAAGACGAGAGAGGCCTGTAATTTTCATCATAGGTACACGTCAACTATGACAGACAAATTGAGAATTTTCTTTCCAGAAAATCACATTGTAGGATTTTTTATGAATTTATTTGCAAATTATGGTGGAAAATAAGTATTTGGTCACCTACAAACAAGCAAGATT
This sequence comes from Coregonus lavaretus, assembly GCF_964263955.1. Lineage (NCBI taxonomy): Eukaryota > Metazoa > Chordata > Actinopteri > Salmoniformes > Salmonidae > Coregonus > Coregonus lavaretus. Next base: position 22,975 of record NW_028157786.1, read on the forward strand.
TCTGGCTCTCACAGACCTGTAACTTCTTCTTTAAGAGGCTCCTCTGTCCTCCACTCGTTACCTGTATTAATGGCACCTGTTTGAACTTGTTATCAGTATAAAAGACACCTGTCCACAACCTCAAACAGTCACACTCCAAACTCCACTATGGCCAAGACCAAAGAGCTGTCAAAGGACACCAGAAACAAAATTGTAGACCTGCACCAGGCTGGGAAGACTGAATCTGCAATAGGTAAGCAGCTTGGTTTGAAGAAATCAACTGTGGGAGCAATTATTAGGAAATGGAAGACATACAAGACCACTGATAATCTCCCTCGATCTGGGGCTCCACGCAAGATCTTACCCCGTGGGGTCAAAATGATCACAAGAACGGTGAGCAAAAATCCCAGAACCACACGGGGGGACCTAGTGAATGACCTGCAGAGAGCTGGGACCAAAGTAACAAAGCCTACCATCAGTAACACACTACGCCGCCAGGGACTCAAATCCTGCAGTGGTAGACGTGTCCCCCTGCTTAAGCCAGTACATGTCCAGGCCCGTCTGAAGTTTGCTAGAGTGCATTTGGATGATCCAGAAGAGGATTGGGAGAATGTCATATGGTCAGATGAAACCAAAATAGAACTTTTTGGTAAAAACTCAACTCGTCATGTTTGGAGGACAAAGAATGCTGAGTTGCATCCAAAGAACACCATACCTACTGTGAAGCATGGGGGTGGAAACATCATGCTTTGGGGCTGTTTTTCAGCAAAGGGACCAGGATGACTGATCCGTGTAAAGGAAAGAATGAATGGGGCCATGTATCGTGAGATTTTGAGTGAAAACCTCCTTCCATCAGCAAGGGCATTGAAGATGAAACGTGGCTGGGTCTTTCAGCATGACAATGATCCCAAACACCCCGCCCGGGCAACGAAGGAGTGGCTTCGTAAGAAGCATTTCAAGGTCCTGGAGTGGCCTAGCCAGTCTCCAGATCTCAACCCCATAGAAAATCTTTGGAGGGAGTTGAAAGTCTGTGTTGCCCAGCGACAGCCCCAAAACATCACTGCTCTAGAAGAGATCTGCATGGAGGAATGGGCCAAAATACCAGCAACAGTGTGTGAAAACCTTGTGAAGACTTACAGAAAACTTTTGACCTGTGTCATTGCCAACAAAGGGTATATAACAAAGTATTGAGAAACTTTTGTTATTGACCAAATACTTATTTTCCACCATAATTAGCAAATAAATTCATTAAAAATCCTACAATGTGATTTTCTTGATTTTTTTTTCTCATTTTGTCTGTCATAGTTGACGTGTACCTATGATGAAAATTACAGGCCTCTCTCATCTTTTTAAGTGGGAGAACTTGCACAATTGGTGGCTGACTAAATACTTTTTTCCCCCACTGTAGATACATAGAGACTCTCTTTATTTGGTTATACAGTAATTGTGGCAGTCCTAATAGTAGGAAATGGTTATACAGTAATTGTAGCAGTCCTAATAGTAGTATGTGGTTATACAGTCATTGTGGCAGTCCTAATAGTAGGAAATGGTTATACAGTCATTGTGGCAGTCCTAATAGTAGGAAATGGTTATACAGTAATTGTGGCAGTCCTAATAGTAGTATGTGGTTATACAGTAATTGTGGCAGTCCTAATAGTAGTATTTGGTTATACAGTAATTGTGGCAGTCCTAATAGTAGTATGTGGTTATACAGTCATTGTGGCAGTCCTAATAGTAGTATGTGGTTATACAGTAATTGTGGCAGTCCTAATAGTAGTATGTGGTTATACAGTAATTGTGGCAGTCCTAATAGTAGTATGTGGTTATACAGTAATTGTGGCAGTCCTAATAGTAGTATGTGGTTATACAGTAATTGTGGCAGTCCTAATAGTAGTATGTGGTTATACAGTAATTGTGGCAGTCCTAATAGTAGGACGTGGTTATACAGTAATTGTGGCAGTCCTAATAGTAGGAAATGGTTATACAGTAATTGTAGCAGTCCTAATAGTAGGACGTGGTTATACAGTAATTGTGGCAGTCCTAATAGTAGGAAATGGTTATACAGTAATTGTGGCAGTCCTAATAGTAGGACGTGGTTATACAGTAATTGTGGCAGTCCTAATAGTAGGAAATGGTTATACAGTAATTGTGGCAGTCCTAATAGTAGGACGTGGTTATACAGTAATTGTGGCAGTCCTAATAGTAGGAAATGGTTATACAGTAATTGTAGCAGTCCTAATAGTAGGACGTGGTTATACAGTAATTGTGGCAGTCCTAATAGTAGGAAATGGTTATACAGTAATTGTGGCAGTCCTAATAGTAGGAAATGGTTATACAGTAATTGTGGCAGTCCTAATAGTAGTATGTGGTTATACAGTAATTGTGGCAGTCCTAATAGTAGGATGTGGTTATACAGTAAATGTAGCAGTCCTAATAGTAGGAAATGGTTATACAGTAATTGTGGCAGTCCTAATAGTAGTATGTGGTTATACAGTAATTGTGGCAGTCCTAATAGTAGTATGTGGTTATACAGTAATTGTGGCAGTCCTAATAGTAGGACGTGGTTATACAGTAATTGTGGCAGTCCTAATAGTAGGAAATGGTTATACAGTAATTGTGGCAGTCCTAATAGTAGGACGTGGTTATACAGTAATTGTGGCAGTCCTAATAGTAGGAAATGGTTATACAGTAATTGTAGCAGTCCTAATAGTAGGACGTGGTTATACAGTAATTGTGGCAGTCCTAATAGTAGGAAATGGTTATACAGTAATTGTGGCAGTCCTAATAGTAGGAAATGGTTATACAGTAATTGTGGCAGTCCTAATAGTAGTATGTGGTTATACAGTAATTGTGGCAGTCCTAATAGTAGGATGTGGTTATACAGTAAATGTAGCAGTCCTAATAGTAGGAAATGGTTATACAGTAATTGTGGCAGTCCTAATAGTAGTATGTGGTTATACAGTAATTGTGGCAGTCCTAATAGTAGTATGTGGTTATACAGTAATTGTGGCAGTCCTAATAGTAGTATGTGGTTAACCCTAACCCTAATAGTAGTGGTAATTGTGGTGGAACAAGTGACATAAACAGAGAAGCAGTAGACAAACACCGCCTCTCAGCTGTAGCAGTCTGTTACCATGACAACACTGCCTCTCAGCTGTAGCAGTCTGTTACCATGACAACACTGCCTCTCAGCTGTAGCAGTCTGTTACCATGACAACACCGCCTCTCAGCTGTAGCAGTCTGTTACCATGACAACACTGCCTCTCAGCTGTAGCAGTCTGTTACCGTGACAACACTGCCTCTCAGCTGTAGCAGTCTGTTACCATGACAACACTGCCTCTCAGCTGTAGCGGTCTGTTACCATGACAACACTGCCTCTCAGCTGTAGCAGTCTGTTACCATGACAACACTGCCTCTCAGCTGTAGCAGTCTGTTACCATGACAACACTGTCTCTCAGCTGTATCCTGTAGCAGTCTGTTACCATGACAACTCCAGAGATGACTGACTAAAGACTGTAGAGTTGGAAACAGAACGTTAACCCTCTGATAGACATGGCACTGAGCTGGGATCTCTGTGGTGTCCGCTGTCTGAACCCACATGATGACCTCTGACCTCTGACCACTGTTCCGCAGCATCATCCTGTTCCAGCGACCTCTGAAGATCAAGGAGCTGCTCCAGAAGGTCACAGAGGCCTTCGGACAACAGATGGACCTCTTCTACACAGACAAGGAGGTAGAGACCAGATAACACAACACAATAACACAACAGAACACAATATCACATAATGGTATCACATCACACCACAACATAACATAATGGTATCACATCACACCACAACATAACATAATGGTATCACACCACAACATAGCATAATGGTATCACACCACAACATAACATAATGGTATCACACCACAACATAACATAACATAATGGTATCACATTACACCACAACATAACATAATGGTATCACATCACACCACAACATAACATAATGGTATCACACCACAACATAACATAATGGTATCACATTACACCACAACATAACATAATGGTATCACATCACACCACAACATAATGGTATCACATCACACCACAACATAACATAATGGTATCACACCACAACATAACATAATGGTATCACATCACACCACAACATAACATAATGGTATCACATTACACCACAACATAACATAATGGTATCACATCACACCACAACATAACATAATGGTATCACATCACACCACAACATAACATAATGGTATCACACCACAACATAACATAATGGTATCACATTACACCACAACATAACATAATGGTATCACACCACAACATAACATAATGGTATCACACCACAACATAACATAATGGTATCACACCACAACATAACATAATGGTATCACACCATAACATAATGGTATCACACCACAACATAACATAACATAATGGTATCACATTACACCACAACATAACATAATGGTATCACACCACAACATAACATAATGGTATCACATCACACCACAACATAACATAATGGTATCACATTACACCACAACATAACATAATGGTATCACACCACAACATAACATAATGGTATCACACCACAACATAACATAATGGTATCACACCATAACATAATGGTATCACACCACAACATAACATAACATAATGGTATCACATTACACCACAACATAACATAATGGTATCACACCACAACATAACATAATGGTATCACATCACACCACAACATAACATAATGGTATCACATCACACCACAACATAACATAATGGTATCACATCACACCACAACACAACATAATGGTATCACATTACACCACAACATAACATAATGGTATCACACCACAACATAACATAATGGTATCACATCACACCACAACATAACATAATGGTATCACATCACACCACAACATAACATAATGGTATCACATTACACCACAACATAACATAATGGTATCACATTACACCACAACATAACATAATGGTATCACATTACACCACAACATAACATAATGGTATCACACCACAACATAACACAATGGTATCACATCACACCACAACATAACATAATGGTATCACATTACACCACAACATAACATAATGGTATCACACCACAACATAACATAATGGTATCACACCACAACATAACATAATGGTATCACACCATAACATAATGGTATCACACCACAACATAACATAACATAATGGTATCACATTACACCACAACATAACATAATGGTATCACACCACAACATAACATAATGGTATCACATCACACCACAACATAACATAATGGTATCACATCACACCACAACATAACATAATGGTATCACATCACACCACAACACAACATAATGGTATCACATTACACCACAACATAACATAATGGTATCACACCACAACATAACATAATGGTATCACATCACACCACAACATAACATAATGGTATCACATCACACCACAACATAACATAATGGTATCACATTACACCACAACATAACATAATGGTATCACATTACACCACAACATAACATAATGGTATCACATTACACCACAACATAACATAATGGTATCACACCACAACATAACACAATGGTATCACATCACACCACAACATAACATAATGGTATCACATCACACCACAACATAACATAATGGTATCACATTACACCACAACATAACATAATGGTATCACACCACAACATAACATAATGGTATCACACCACAACATAAAATAATGGTATCACATTACACCACAACATAACATAATGGTATCACACCACAACATAACATAATGGTATCACACCACAACATAACATAACATAATGGTATCACATCACACCACAACATAACATAATGGTATCACATCACACCACAACATAACATAATGGTATCACATTACACCACAACATAACATAATGGTATCACATTACACCACAACATAACATAATGGTATCACATTACACCACAACATAACATAATGGTATCACATTACACCACAACATAACATAATGGTATCACACCACAACATAACATAATGGTATCACATCATAACATAATGGTATTACACCACAACATAACATAATGGTATCACACCACAACATAACATAACATAATGGTATCACATCATAACATAATGGTATCACACCATAACATAACATAATGGTATCACATTACACCACAACATAACATAATGGTATCACATTACACCACAACATAACACAATGGTATCACACCACAACATAACATAATGGTATCACATTACACCACAACATAACATAATGGTATCACACCACAACATAACATAATGGTATCACACCACAACATAAAATAATGGTATCACACCACAACATAACATAACATAATGGTATCACATCACACCACAACATAACATAATGGTATCACATCACACCACAACATAACATAATGGTATCACATTACACCACAACATAACATAATGGTATCACATTACACCACAACATAACATAATGGTATCACACCACAACATAACATAATGGTATCACACCACAACATAACATAATGGTATCACATCACAACATAACATAATGGTATCACATCACACCACAACATAACATAATGGTATCACACCACAACATAACACAATGGTATCACACCACAACATAACATAATGGTATCACATCACACCACAACATAACATAATGGTATCATATTACACCACAACATAACATAATGGTATCACACCACAACATAACATAATGGTATCACATCACACCACAACATAACATAATGGTATCACATTACACCACAACATAACATAATGGTATCACATTACACCACAACATAACATAATGGTATCACATTACACCACAACATAACATAATGGTATCACACCACAACATAACATAATGGTATCACATCATAACATAATGGTATCACATCACACCACAACATAACATAATGGTATCACATTACACCACAACATAACATAATGGTATCACACCACAACATAACATAATGGTATCACATCATAACATAATGGTATCACATCATAACATAATGGTATCACACCACAACATAACATAATGGTATCACATCACACCACAACATAACATAATGGTATCACATTACACCACAACATAACATAATGGTATCACACCACAACATAACATAATGGTATCACATCATAACATAATGGTATCACACCACAACATAACATAATGGTATCACATCACACCACAACATAACATAATGGTATCACATCATAACATAATGGTATCACACCACAACATAACATAATGGTATCACATCACACCACAACATAACATAATGGTATCACATCACACCACAACATAACATAATGGTATCACATTACACCACAACATAACATAATGGTATCACACCACATCATAACATAATGGTATCACACCACAATATAACATAATGGTATCACATCACAACATAACATAATGGTATCACATCATAACATAATGGTATCACATCACACCACAACATACAGTGAGGGGAAAAAAGTATTTGATCCCCTGCTGATTTTGTATGTTTGCCCACTGACAAAGAAATGATCAGTCTATAATTTTAATGGTAGGTTTATTTGAACAGTGAGAGACAGAATAACAACAAAAAAATCCAGAAAAACGCATGTCAAAAATGTTATAAATTGATTTGCATTTTAATGAGGGAAATAAGTATTTGACCCCCTCTCAATCAGAAAGATTTCTGGCTCCCAGGTGTCTTTTATACAGGTAACGAGCTGAGATTAGGAGCACACTCTTAAAGGGAGTGCTCCTAATCTCAGTTTGTTACCTGTATAAAAGACACCTGTCCACAGAAGCAATCAATCAATCAGATTCCAAACTCTCCACCATGGCCAAGACCAAAGAGCTCTCCAAGGATGTCAGGGACAAGATTGTAGACCTACACAAGGCTGGAATGGGCTACAAGACCATCGCCAAGCAGCTTGGTGAGAAGGTGACAACAGTTAGTGCGATTATTCGCAAATGGAAGAAACACAAAATAACTGTCAATCTCCCTTGGCCTGGGGCTCCATGTAAGATCTCACCTCGTGGAGTTGCAATGATCATGAGAACGGTGAGGAATCAGCCCAGAACTACACGGGAGGAGCTTGTCAATGATCTCAAGGCAGCTGGGACCATAGTCACCAAGAAAACAATTGGTAACACACTACGCCGTGAAGGACTGAAATCCTGCAGCGCCCGCAAGGTCCCCCTGCTCAAGAAAGCACATATACAGGGCCGTCTGAAGTTTGCCAATGAACATCTGAATGATTCAGAGGAGAACTGGGTGAAAGTGTTGTGGTCAGATGAGACCAAAATGGAGCTCTTTGGCATCAACTCAACTCGCCGTGTTTGGAGGAGGAGGAATGCTGCCTATGACCCCAAGAACACCATCCCCACCGTCAAACATGGAGGTGGAAACATTATGCTTTGGGGGTGTTTTTCTGCTGAGGGGACAGGACAACTTCATCGCATCAAAGGGACGATGGACGGGGCCATGTACCGTCAAATCTAGGGTGAGAACCTCCTTCCCTCAGCCAGGGCATTGAAAATGGGTCGTGGATGGTTATTCCAGCATGACAATGACCCAAAACACATGGCCAAGGCAACAAAGGAGTGGCTCAAGAAGAAGCACATTAAGGTCCTGGAGTGGCCTAGCCAGTCTCCAGACCTTAATCCCATAGAAAATCTGTGGAGGGAGCTGAAGGTTTGAGTTGCCAAACGTCAGCCTCGAAACCTTAATGACTTGGAGAAGATCTGCAAAGAGGAGTGGGACAAAATCCCTCCTGAGATGTGTGCAAACCTGGTGGCCAACTACAAGAAACGTCTGACCTCTGTGATTGCCAACAAGGGTTTTGCCACCAAGTACTAAGTCATGTTTTGCAGAGGGGTCAAATACTTATTTCCCTCATTAAAATGCAAATCAATTCATAAAATGCAGTTTTGAAATTAAGGTTGTAATGATTAAGGGAAAACAAAATCCAAACCCACATGGCCCTGTGTGGAAAAGTGTTTGCCCCCCCTGTTATAACACAACTCAACTGTGGTTTATCACACCTGAGTTCAATTCCTCTAGCCACACCCAGGCCTGATTACTGCCTCACCTGTTCTCAATCAAGGAATCACTTAAATAGGACCTGCCTGACAAAGTGAAGTAGACCAAAAGATCCTCACAAGCTAGACATCATGCCGAGATCCAAAGAAATTCAGGAACAAATGAGAAAGAAAGTAATTGAGATCCATCAGTCTGGAAAAGGTTATAAAGCCATTTCTAAAGCTTTGGGACTCCAGCGAACCACAGTGAGAGCCATTATCCACAAATGGCGAAAACATGGAACAGTGGTGAACCTTCCCAGGAGTGGCCGGCCGACCAAAATTACCCCAAGAGGGCAGTGACGACTCATCCAAGAGGTCACAAAAGACCCCACAACAACATCCAAAGAGCTGCAGGCCTCACTTGCCTCAGTTAAGGTCAGTGTTCATGACTCCACCATAAGAAAGAGACTGGGCAAAATGGCCTGCATGGCAGAGTTCCAAGATGAAAACCACTGCTGAGCAAAAATAACATTAAGGCTCGTCTCATTTTTTGCCAGAAAACATCTTGATGATCCCCAAGACCTTTGGGAAAATACTCTGTGGACTGACGAGACAAAAGTTGAACTTTTTGGAAGGTGTGTGTCCCATTACATCTGGCGTAAAAGTAACACCGCATTTCAGAAAAAGAACATCATACCAACAGTAAAATATGGTGGTGGTAGTGTGATGGTCTGGGCCTGTTTTGCTGCTTCAGGACCTGGAATACTTTTCACTTTTCCACACAGGGCCATGTGGGTTTGGATTTTGTTTTCCCTTAATAATAACAACCTTCATTTCAAAACTGCATTTTGTGTTTACTTGTGTTATCTTTGACTAATATTGAAATTTGTTTGATGATCTGAAACATTTAAGTGTGACAAATAAGAAATCAGGAAGGGGGCAAACACTTTTTCACACCTCTGTATCTATGTTGATTGGCTTTGGCTTCCTCCAGCTGTTATAGCCTCAGTGTTCTCTGCATGTATGAGTGTGTGTTTAGAAACAACTAGTGTTGCTGAAAGTATCTCGTCTCTGACTTAATAACTGTTAAGTATCTTGTCTCAGACGTAATGACTGTAAGTGACTCTGGATGAGACTAAATGTAATGTAAACGTCTCCCTGCAGCGGCTGGTTCCTCTAAAGAGCCAGGAGGATGTTGACAGAGCGGTGCTCAACGTGGGCTCTACCAGCCTGCTCAGACTACTGCTGAAAACACCCACCAACAACCATGTGAGTCCACAGACACACACACACAGACACACACAGACACACACACAGACACACAGACACACACACAGACACACAGACACACAGACACACAGACACACACACACACACACACACAGACACAGACACAGACACAGACACACACACAGACACACACACACACACACACACACACACACACAGACACACACACACACACACACAGACACACACAGACACACACACACACAGACACACACACACAGACACACAGACACACACACACACACACACACACACAGACACACACACACACACACACACAGACAGACACACACACACACACAGACAGACACACACAGACAGACACATACACACACAGACAGACACACACACACACAGACAGACACACACACACACAGACAGACACACACAGACAGACACACACACACACAGACAGACACACACACACACAGACAGACACACACAGACAGACACATACACACACAGACACACACAGACACACACACACACACAGACACACACACACACACAGACACACAGACACACACACACACACACACACACAGACACACACACACACAGACAGACACACACACACACAGACAGACACACACACACACAGACAGACACACACACACACACACACACACACACACACACACACACACAGACAGACACCTTAGAAGGCAAAGTATATAGTATACGTGCAACAAATACTAAGCCTCTACAGATATTATCTCTCCACTGTTTTCCCTCCATTATTCTTCTGTGTCGTTATTAAAAGCGTAAGCCTATGCAACATTAACCAATTAAAAACAGTTCTGTATCAATGAGGTTTGTGCAGTAAGCTATAGGCCCAATACATGTATCACCGCATATTGGCTTTCCTTGAATTGCCCTGTTGTTCGAACCATTTGAGGTAGGCTATATGATCACACCGGGAATAGATATGTTACATTTACATTGTTGAGACTGACCATCAGATGCAGGCACCAGTATAAAATATGTTGTTGTATTACTTGTGAGGCACCGCTGAGTGAGCATACATTTTAAATAATTTGCTTTTTATTTAAATTTTACTGGTGCCTGCATCTGATGGTCAGTCTCAGACTGAGGGTCCGCCTCTCAACATCCCTCCTCTCTCCCTTTCCTCCACTGACACCGCCTCTCAACATCCCTCCTCTCTCCCTTTCCTCCACTGACACCGCCTCTCAACATCCCTCCTCTCTCCCTTTCCTCCACTGACACCGCCTCTCAACATCCCTCCTCTCTCCCTTTCCTCCACTGACACCGCCTCTCAACATCCCTCCTCTCTCCCTTTCCTCCACTGACACCGCCTCTCAACATCCCTCCTCTCTCCCTTTCCTCCACTGACACCGCCTCTCAACATCCCTCCGCTCTCCCTTTCCTCCACTGACACCGCCTCTCAACATCCCTCCGCTCCTCCCTTTCCTCCACTGACACCGCCTCTCAACATCCCTCCGCTCTCCCTTTCCTCCACTGACACCGCCTCTCAACATCCCTCCACTCTCCCTTTCCTCCACTGACACCGCCTCTCAACATCCCTCCGCTCTCCCTTTCCTCCACTGACACCGCCTCTCAACATCCCTCCGCTCTCCCTTTCCTCCACTGACACCGCCTCTCAACATCCCTCCGCTCTCCCTTTCCTCCACTGACACCGCCTCTCAACATCCCTCCGCTCTCCCTTTCCTCCACTGACACCGCCTCTCAACATCCCTCCGCTCTCCCTTTCCTCCACTGACACCGCCTCTCAACATCCCTCCGCTCTCCCTTTCCTCCACTGACACCGCCTCTCAACATCCCTCCGCTCTCCCTTTCCTCCACTGACACCGCCTCTCAACATCCCTCCGCTCTCCCTTTCCTCCACTGACACCGCCTCTCAACATCCCTCCGCTCTCCCTTTCCTCCACTGACACCGCCTCTCAACATCCCTCCGCTCTCCCTTTCCTCCACTGACACCGCCTCTCAACATCCCTCCGCTCTCCCTTTCCTCCACTGACACCGCCTCTCAACATCCCTCCGCTCTCCCTTTCCTCCACTGACACTGACCAAAAAGGGACACCGTCTTCCAGCTGATGGCGAAACTCGAGTCTCACCGCATTATTTCTGCCTCGTGCACAAATTCATGTTGTTATATTAAAAAAGACCCAAGCCGCTAATAACAACAACTCAAGCCTATAGATACACGTTCCTATTCAATCATTACTGCTGCAGTGCTTGTTGTAGTGCTGAGTGGAAATAGGAAGAACGTGCATTTTACGGCTTATAAAAGTGTTGAATACAAAGTGTTGACAGCGCTGAGTAAGAACTTAAACATGAACTCACTCATTAAAAACAGTCTCTCTCTAGTCACGGTTTTAAACGTTTTGAAATCTCAGTATCAACTTTGCTGTAGCTTTCTTTTACAACGTTACTGCAGGTCGTCTGAGCCATCCGATTGGCCAGCGGTGGGCCTATAGTACACTTGCTTTGCCCGCCGGGAAGGCAGAGTTTGTAATATAGTGCTACTGACTAATCATTATATTTCCATGATTCCAACAGTTCAATAAACTAGACCTAGATTTGTTTGTCCATATCATGCTGTGTGGCAACAGTGTGGACATGATAATATAAGTGCAGAAATTGATGAAAATGATAACGTATGGCTGACGAGCAACCAGATGCTGCACTTGACACATTTTATGAAATGACATATCCCAGTTACTAATAAGCATGCACCCATTAAGAAAATGACTGTCAAAACTGTCAAATCCCCGTGGATTGATGAGGAATTAAAAAATGGTATGGTTGAGAGGGATGAGGCAAAAGGAATGGCAATTAGGTCTGGCTGCACAACCGATTGGCAAACGTATTGCAAATTGAGAAATCATGTGACTAAACTGAATAAAAAGAAGAAACTACACTATGAAACAAAGATAAATGACATAAAGAATGATAGTAAAAAGTTTTGGAGCACCTTCAATTACATTTTGGGCAAAAAGGCAAACTCAGCTCCATCATTCATTGAATCAGATGGCTCATTCATCACAAAACCCACTGATATTGCCAACTACTTTAATGATTTTTTCGTTGGCAACATTAGCAAACTTAGGCATGACATACCAGCAACAAACGCTGTCACTACACATCCAGGTATATCTGACCAAATTATGAAAGAGAAGCATTGTAATTTTGAATTCCGTAAAGTGAGTGTGGAAGAGGTGAAAAAAAATATTATTGTTGATCAACAATCACAAGCCACCGGGGTCTGACAACTTGGATGGAAAATTACTGAGGATAATAGCGGACGATATTGCCACTCCTATTTGCCATATCTTCAATTTAAGCCTACTAGAAAGTGTGCGCCCCCAGGCCTGGAGGGAAGCTGAAGTTATTATCCTACCAAAGAATAGTAAAGCCCCCTTTACTGACTCAAATAGCCGACCAATCAGCCTGTTACCAACCCTTAGTAAACTATTGGAAAATATTGTGTTTGACCAGATACAATGCTATTTTATTGTAATCAAATTGACAACAGACTTTCAGCACGCTTGTAGGGAAGGACATTCAACAAGCACAGCACTTACACCAGTTACTGATGATTTGCTGAGAGAAATTGATGATAAAAAGATTGTGGGGGCTGTTTTGTTAGACTTCAGTGTGGCTTTTGACATGATCGATCATAGTCTGCTGCTGGAAAAAACGTATGTGTTATGGCTTTACACCCCCTGCTATAATGTGGATAAAGAGTTACCTGTCTAACAGAACACAGAGGGTGTTCTTTAATGGAAGCCTCTCAAACATAATCCAGGTAGAATCAGGAATTCCCCAGGGCAGCTGTCTAGGCCCTCACCTTTTTCCATCTTTACTAACGACATGCCACTGGCTTTGAGTAAAGCCAGTGTGTCTATGTATGCGGATGACTCAACACTATACATGTCAGCTACCACAGCGACTGAAATGACTGCAACACTTAACAAAGAGCTGCAGTTAGTTTCAGAATGGGTGGCAAGGAATAAGTTAGTTCTAAATATTTCAAAAACTAGAAGCATTGTATTTGGAACAAATCATTTACTAAACCCTAAACCTCAACTAAATCTTGTAATGAATAATGTGAAAATTGAGCAAGTTGAGGTGACTAAACTGTTTGGAGTTACCCTGGATTGTAAACTGTCATGGTCAAAACATGTTGATACAACAGTAGCTAAGATG